>NC_052152.1:44059976-44184876 GCF_902713615.1 Scyliorhinus canicula | reverse complement strand
CCGGCATTGTCTGGAATGAGATCCGGGCACGGTACACCCTAGGCCTCGGTCATCGCCTCTGGCGCCTTGGCTCCACCATCAATGCCTCCTCCTCCTCCTCCCCCCCATGCTGCTCGACGACGGGCAACTCCCCCCTCCCACTTCTCCCTCCCTCTCTCTCTCCCCCTCCTCCCACTTCTCCCTCCCTCACTCTCTCCCCCTCCCACTTCTCCCTCCCTCTCTCTCTCCCCCACTTCTCCCTCCCTCTCTCTCTCTCTCCCCCCTCCCACGTCTCCCCCTCCTACTTCTCCCTCCCTCTCTCTCCCCCCCTCCCACTTCTCCCTCCCTCTCTCTCTCCCCCGCTGGTTGCCCTGTGGCTTACGGACACAGGCCACTGACGCACCGATGAAGAGGACGTAGTTAACTGCCCGTTGGATGCAGAAAGTGTTCAGGGGTTAGGCTGCCCGCGTGTCAGCAGCGCGACCAGGCCACCGGGACACACAGGTATCCCATGGCAGGCGGCTGCCGAGGTGTAGACTAACCTCCGTCTAACATGTCCCGTTTCTCTGCCCCCAACACCCTTCTGTAGGTTAGCACAATGTCTGTGAACAGAACGGCTATGTTCAGCGCAGTGGTTGGGGCCGCTGCACTGCATTTGGAGATGGAGCAGTATCCGGGATGTGACCGCCGCCCTTTATGCCATCGCCGATCGCTACATCACCTTTCCTGAGGACCGAGCAACTCAAGACTCACGAGCTCGTGGATTTGCCAGCGTGGCCGGGATACCGATGGTGCAGGGGGCATTCGATTGTGTTCACATCCCCATGCGCCCGCCTGCAGGGGACAGGGAGGTGTTCACAAACAGGAGGGGGACATACTCCATGAATATCCAGGTGGTATGCAACCCCCACATGAGGATCATGAACGTCTGTGCAAGGTTCCCAGGGAGTGTGCATGACTCCTACATACTGGCGCAGTCGTACATCCCTGCGATGTTTGAGGGGCGTCTCCCCCGGCTGAGGGGCTGGTTGCTAGGTGACAGGGGTTATCCGCTGAGGTCTTGGCTGATGATACACGATACAACGAGGCCCATGCAGCAACCAGGGGTGTGGTGGAGCGCTGCCTTGGCCTCCTGAAGATGAGATTCAGGTGCCTGAACCGCTCCGGAGGGGCCCTTCAGTACCAGCCCGACAGGGTCGCTCGCATTGTTGTGGTCTGCTGTGCGCTGCACAACATCGCGATGCAGAGGGGAGATGACCTGCTGCAGGAGGCGGAGGGAGAAGCCAGTGGCAGTGGTGCCAGCCCAGAGGAGGAGGAGGAGGAGGAGAAGGGGAGGGAGGAGGAGGAGGAGGAGGAGGCAGGCGGAGTGGCGGGCGCAGTACGCAGACACGACCCAGGTGCTGGTGATGTCCAGGAGGTGGCACGATGGACCCAGCGAGCACGGCGGGCACGTGACGCCTTGGTGGCAGCACGGTTCACGCGTCGTATGCGACGTCCCTGCTGAACACCAAACCACCACCTGCATCGCTAGTCGTGCAGAGGGTCAACACACAACTTCCACCACAACAACCCCCCCCCCCCCCTCCCAACCCCCTCTCAGTGTACACTGCTCCACTTAGACATCATCCTTACCACTGGGTCCAGACGGTATGGCACAACATTGATGGCTGTGTCAGTGGGTGTGATCAGTGCCATGTGGAATGATGACAGCCCGCTCTGCGAAGAGCTGTGAGCTCAGAATCGTTAGAGAGAGTCTGACCCATGGCAATAGCTGAACCATCCACCTTGGTGGCCGCTGAGATCTTCATGGACACTCTATCACGTGCCCGCGTGGGCTAGCTGTGGGAGGGGGTGGGGAGGAAGGGACTGCACACCCGGCACCGAAGATTCACCGCTCGTCAACCCCAGCGACACTCGGTCACCATCACGATTCCTGTAGCTGTGGAACAATCACACGGTATTACAAGTAAGGTGGAACAGTGCGTTTAATGTGAACAAACATTTACAGGTGCCCTAGCCCCTACAACTAAACTGTGCCCTTCACCCGTGCCAACTTACTAAGTTGTCTCTCTTTGTTGCCTTACAGGCCCTACCACTACGTCTAAGTGATTCCCCAGATGATACAGCAGGAGTGGAGGAGGACTGCTGCGAATCGCCCCCTTCGACTAGTTTCTCCTTCGGCAAGCGTTTCCTGGGGCGACCCGGCCTTGATGGGCCAGGCTGCTCTGCGGGCGTCTCGGGTGACGTTGTGCCACCCTGCTCTGCCTGCTGCCCACCCGATGCACCAGGGATGGGATGGGGGGAGGCCAAGAATTCCGGGACGTCCCGTGATGGAGTTGATGGGACCGGCCCCGAAACCTCCTCCTCCCTCGGGGAGCCCGGTGGCCCCCGGGCCTCACTTTGGGACAGAGGTGCGAGCGGGGAGGTGCCCCATTGCGCCACCGACACCTGGCGCTGCCAGTCCTGGAGGCCTGCAACGGTATCCACCAGGATCCGAAGGTTTGCAGAGACGGAGTCCAAGGAGTTAGACATTCCCGCCAGGGACTGTGCGATCTCAACCTGTGAGTGCACGACACCATCCAGCACATGTGTCAGGCGGTTGATGTTCTCCGCGACTGACTGCTGGGACTGTGCCATGGCGTGCTATGACTGGGCCATGACCTGCTGAGACTCGGCCAAGGCCCGCAGCGCGCCGGCAATGTCGTTTTGGCTCTGGCACATTGCTGCCTGTGAGAGGGAAACCCTGTCCAGGGCCGAGGATGACGCGTGCACATTAAGCCCAACGCCTTGCATAACCTGACCCATTGCCTCCACCGCGGATGCCACCCGTGCGGTGTCGGCCTGGGTAGCTGCCATGAGCGGCACCACTCCCTGCTCGTGGACGCGGTTCGACTCCTCTAACAGCGTCTGCAGAGTCTGGAAGACAGCCCTCATCCCGTCATTGTGTCCCTGGGTTTCTTGATGCATCGGCTGTGCGGGTGGGTTGAGAAAGTCCAGGAACTCGGAAAACGTCTGGGAGCCAGCTGCATGCTGGGCCTGGCCTGGCCTCCGCCAGTCCGGGCCCTCGGCTGCTCCGACATCCACCTGCTGTACCTGCTCAGCTGTGATGAGCGACCCAGACTGTGACCCAGGAGCCTCATCACTAAATAGGCCAGCCGGGGTGAGTGTCTCTGGGATGGTGGATGGTGTGGGAGATAGCTGTGCCGCAAGCTCGAGGTCGTCTTGGTTTGACGCCTCCTCTATGTCATCGGCCCACCACCCGCCGGCGGGGCATCACGCGTCCAAGGGCAGCACTTACAGTAGCCCCTGCAGGGGGCACGGTGCATACTGTTGGCAAGGGCAGCCAACGGTACCCTGGCCGCAGGGATGGGCACCAGGGGCAGAGGCCCCCACAGTGCGAGGCACCAATGGGGCTTAATGTGTAAGATGGGCAGGGGGAGTGGGACATGCGGAGGCAGTATCCTCAGTGCCAACCGGGAAATCCACCTGCCACTGACCCATTGGTAATCCAGAACATTTCTCCCATTTTATTGCTGTGAAGACACCGCAGAGTAGACTTGCTGGTGACCACACACCTCTGCAGGTGAACAGAATCTGTAACCACGAAGAGTACATTGTCGGTGTAAGCCAATCAGATGGCCTACAGACGTCAACTTCCAACCTGAGTGACGGAGGAAGGGATCCAGAGCAATGGAATATAACAGGATGGACATGGGCATCCCTGCTATACTCCCAAAGCAAAGGGCCATCATCAAAGACTCATGAAATCTAATCAGATATTTACAGTGGTGCAGAAAGGTTGGATCTGGGTGACAAAACGCACCTCAACCTGAATGTACACAGACTTCCAAATAAATATTTGTGAACTATCTTGTCGCGTACTTTCTCCTTATCCAGGGAAAGAAAGGTGACCAATAGACCAACTCTGCAGGAAAGTTGCACCATATCTAGGAACAAATGGACGTTGTAGGTTGTCTGTGCCAGGACTAGTCAGGGTAGATTATGTGGTCCAGCACCGTGTCGTAGCGAGGCGAGAAACCAGCAATCATCACTTAAGCCCTATTTCCAAACAATTAACGGGAGCAACCCCATATCCAATGGCTTCCTGTGATTCAGCGACCTCCCCAGCACGTAATCACGCTCATGCCGAGTAGTATTCCTTTTGAAAAATGTGAACCTGGCGGAAGAGCTTCTGCGGGGAGTTGAGGAGGCCAGTAGCCATCTTTGCTCACAGGCAAAGAACCCGGGGGCACTGGGCTTGCCGCCCCAGTGTCTGGCGATGAGGTGGGGGGCATCCTTGACTGGGATGGGCCACTATGGGAGTGGGTGGCCCGCTGAGGGGGGCACCTGCAAGTCGCCATGCCAACCCCTGGATCATGTGTACTTGGTCCGGGGGCAACCCTTGTCCCTGCCCATTTGCCCCACAGACAACCCGTAATGCCCACCGATTGCTGAGGCCTCTGGCTGTGCGGCTGAAGGTTATTGCTGAATTGGCAATCGTGGTTAAGTGAGCACTTCACTCATCCCAAGTAGATTCCTGTGTAGCATGTGGGAGTTATTGCTTGGCATCCCAATCAGACCGTGATGCCTGGACACTGCCTGAACACTTCAGGAGGCCACACCAGGAAACAATATCCAAACACCCAGGCGATGGGACATAGCTCCAGGGGCATGTTCACAGCTGGAGGTTGGGTGAGTGCAATGTGGCAGGGACCAACACCCGGTCCAGGTAACATTATGTGCCGGTGTAAGGGCTATAGGGTCTGGGCCCATTGAGGGGAGGCCCACTGTGGCTGGAGGTGTGTGGGCAGGGCATTCTGGGTGTGGAGTGGGGGGGAGATCAATGGGGGAATTGAGGCTCCTGGGGTGAGAACCACCATTGTTTGTCAGTCAAATACAGTCTCCCAATTCCTTACAGATATTGAATGGTATGGACAGTGTCTTGGACCCCGTAGAACAGGTCCAGTTGTGTTGCTGGTAGGTCGAGCGGCCAGATGCCGGAGATGGTGGCAGGAGCAGTGTCTGCAGACTTCGAAGCTTGGCCCATGTGCTGGATCACGTCCCACACCATGAAGTCCCCGCCGCCCATTAGGCCAGGGTCAGATCCAGAGGGGGAGTCCCGCGACTGCCCAGGGTGTACAGGCGTCGCTGGTCATTTGAATAGATGACGGACAGCGCACGCTGCAGGAGGCTCCGCCTCAACAAGGAGACGGTGTAGCACCTAAGCCATGTCCTTGCAGACTTGGCACCACTTGAAGAGGAGGACACCCGCTCTCTGTGGCTATCAAGGTCACTGCAGTCCTGAATGTTTACGTCTTGGGATCTTTACAGGGCTCGAGTGGGGACCTGTGTGGCATCTCTCACAGGTTTGCCCAGTTTGCCTGGACAGAAAACTATATCAACTTTGACATGTGAAGTTAAAACTCACCACTATCCTTAGAATTCCCCCTATACCAAAAAAGGGTCGATATTCTAAATAGTGAACAGGGATTCTCACTCCCCGACTCCGATGCAGGCTTTGGTGGGTGCTATTCAGGTCAAACTATATTTTCAAGTTATCCCCCGGTATAACCCATACCTTCACCGAAGAATTTTACCTACTTACCCCTTAGTAGCATCGATGTCCTGGGTCCTGCGTTGCTAAGTAAGTAAAGTAGGCTAATAACCACTGTTTCAGGTTAAAACTTTTAAGTTATTTTATTATTATATATATTTTTTAAAGCTGTAAACACTTTCTTTACAGAAAGGTAAAAGGATCTTGCTTCTGGATCCTTCCTGTTGGTTGAAGGGACCTTCAGGCACACCTTGACAATCAATCTTCTTTAAAATCTGGTTTCTTGAGATGTATTCGCTGGTGAACTCGGTTGCTGTGTCCTATTCTTCCCATGTACCGAGCTGTGAGAGCTGGCTCTGCTGACTGTCCCCTTTCTTCGGGTTTATATTCTCTTTCGAAGAGTTATTAAGTTTTAACGACTTTATTGTAAATGAGCTTGTTTCACTTTGATAGTTAAAAAGTATCTTTGATGTAAACATTTTAATACAACTAATTATTCATTTTGGGCATAACGTCACCTCTCAGATCTGATTAAAAAATGCTTTGGTTTCAATAGTTACTTTTATTTCTGTGATTTCGAATAGTTTAATTTTCCAATTGTCCCCAGCTCATAACTTTGCCTTTGATTTTGACTTTAAATTATGTCTCTCGTAAACAGGTCGTCTCCAATTTTCTTTTAATTGACTTGATGTTCGTAGAATTTTACACTTAGAATTGACACCAAATTCGACTGAGCATCATCCATCCTTTCCAGCTGTTTACTAAGAGAGTTTATTTCAATTATGGTATGAAACTTTGCTTTTAGCTGTATGCTAAAGTTTAACTTGGTTATGACTTGAAAGACCTGCCTGCTTTAAACATTCGTCACTTAATTCAATTGAAACTCTCATCCGTGCTTTTCCAGATGCTTCCTGAGATAGTTACTTTCAATGAAGGTGTGAGCCATTGTTTTAGCTTACCACATGAAACCTGTGTGTTTGCTAAACCTGCTTGTGAGAAAGAATCTGCATTTAATAATCCTGCTCTTTGCAGCTGCTATTAACCTTTTGTGGGATCTTTCCCTGTATCCTCTCAAACCAGATATTGCCAGACTTCCATGTTTCAAATGACACATTTTTCTGTATTTTCAATTACACATGGACCAAGCCCAACAAGATGCCCGGGCAGCAGGATTCTCCATGATCGCCAGGATGCCCCAGGTCCAGGGACTGATAGACTGCACACATGTAGCTTGTGTGCACCTGGAGAGCTGGGAGCGACCTACATTAACAAGAAGGGATTCCATTCCCTGAACATACAGCTTGTATGTGACCACCACATGCAGATCATGCACATGTGCGCACATGGGAGTGTGCACGACAGCTGCATCTTGGGGCAGCCGGACAATCTATGCCATAGTCTGACCCCTGCCTGTCTGCTAAGTGCTCTCTCACACTCGTCAGCTGCATGTGGTGTGCCCTGGGCGAGAGGGCGGGGTGGTGGTGGTGGGGGTGGTGCATGGCTGGAGAGATGGGCAAGAATATGGAGGTTGGCCCACATTGCAGGAGAAAGTGACAAGGCTTCATACTGGTTGTGGTGAAGGGTTTTTAATGTTTCACAGGTGTCAAACAATGCCCCACTCTACCGATCATGCCGCTCCACTCTCCCCTCCACCCACTCATGCACCCCCTCACCGCCTACCTACCCCTCTCCCCTAGTGCCCTCAGTGATCCTCAACATGCTTTGCCTTCTTTGCTCTACTGCTATGATTAGGTGTGTCCCCAGGATGCATATCAGAGGTGGAGGCAGCCAGCTGCTTCACTCCTTCACTGCCCGATCTCCCTTGCTGCCTCCTATTTCCTCAACTGATGCGCCAGCTTCCTGCTCGCCTTCTCACCATATTCATAAACCGTCCCTCTCGCCCTCCTCAGCTGCCCAACCGCTTTCCCAGTGGATAACAACCCGAACTCCATCTGCAGCTTCTGCAGTTCCTTCAACAGCCCTGCCTCCGGGGCTTCCGGGTACCTCCCGCCTACCTGCAGAATCTCAATTCACCTTTCCATCCGCTCCGCCTTGTCCCTGTGTGCCCGTATCGAAATTAACTTCCCTCTCACCACTGCCTTCAACACCTCCCACAATGTGGCTGCCGAGACCTCCCCTGAGTCATTTAGTTCCACATACCCCAGGTGGTCTCCCTCACCCGCTCACACACTTCACCTGACAAAAGCCCCACATCTAGCCTCCATTGTGGGCGCTGACCCCCCCCCCCCCCCCCCCCCCCCCCCCCCTACTCACCCGCAGGCCCACCCAATGCGGAGCATGAGCTGACACCACTTTCTTCCCTCTCGGTCTCCCAAACCTCCACGGATCCACCCCCCCCCCGACCCACCCATATGCTTCATAAACCCCCTTTGCACTTTCGCTGCCGCCGACACCCTCCCCAACTTCGAACTCAACCGGTCCACCTTGGGTCCAAAACCGTATTAAAATCCCCCCCATTATCAGCCGATGCGAGTCCAGATCAAGAATCTTTCCGAGCACCCGCCTCATAAACTCCACATTATCCCAGTTCGGAGCATAAATATTCACCAACGCTACCGGCATTCCCTCCAATTTCCCACTCATCGTCACATATCTCCCCCCCTCCCAGAGTCAGCCACTATACTCCCCAAATCAGAATCGCCACCTCCCTCTTTTTAGAATCTAACCCCGAATGAAATACCTGCCCTACCCACCCTTTCCTTAACCTAGTCTGATCCACCAGCTTCAGGTGTGTCTCCTGCATCAGGGCTACATCCATCTTTAGACTTTTTAAATGTGCGAACGCACAGGCCCTCTTGACCGGCCCATTCAACCCTTGCATGTTCCATGTGATCAGCTTGGTCGCCACCTCCCCCCTCCCCCCATAACCCCTCTGGGCCAGCCTCCAGTTCGCGTCCCGAAGCTCACCCTCGGGCACCCATCGTCATCGACCCTCCCCATACCACCTTTTAGAACCACCTCCCCTCTCAGCAGTCCCCCCACCACAAAATAACAACCCCAACCCCCATTAACACACTAGCCTCCCCTCCCCGCTCAAACATACTCCCAGTGCAAACTTCACAACACCCACCAAACACAAAGAAAAGACCACCTACCATCCCCACCAAGCACAAACCCCGAGCAATGGTACCAAACACGGTACAAAAATAACCCAACAAACCCCAAAGGGACCGAAAGGGCACAGCTCCTCCAAGGTTCAGTGTCCTCCTTCTCCTGCCAGTCGCTGACAAAATCCATCGCCTCCTCAGGCATCCCGAAATACAGCTCTCGACCCTTATAGCTCACCCACAGACGCGCCGGGTACAGCATGCCAAACTTCACCCCTGACTGAGAGAGGGCCGCCTTCACTTTATTGAAGCCAGCTCTTGTTTTAGCCAACTCCACAACCAGGTCCTGGTAGACCCGCAGCTCGCTGCCCTCCCAGGTATAGCACCTCGTCTGCCTGGCCCACCCCAGAATCCGTTCCTTGTCCAAGAACCGATGCAGGTGCACCACCATCGCCCTCGGCAGCTCATTCCCCTGTGGGCTCCTCATCAGTGCCCTGTGCGCCTGGTCCACTTCCAAGGGCTGTACAAATGTCCCCTCTCTCAGCAACTTCTTGAACATTCGAGCAACATACATGCCGTCATCTGCTCCCTCGCTGCCCTCCGGCAGGCCCACAATCCTCAAATTCTGCCTACGAGACCGATTCTCCAGGTCCTCCACTTTCTCCTGCAGCCACCTCTGTTGATCCTGCGTCAATCCCATCTCCACTGCCATTGAGACGAGCTGCTTCTCTTGCCCGCCCAACGTCTCCTCCACTTTCTGGATTGCCTGGCTCTGGGTCTCCAGCCTCGTCTCTATGCGGTTGATTCCCGCTTTTGTGGGGTCCACCAACCTAGCCAGGTCCTTCAAATTCTCCTTCCCCTGCTGGGTGAGCTTCTCGTTAAGGAAGCTCACCAGCTGCTCCGTCGACCATGGAGAGGGTAGGACAGATCCCTGACCCTCCACCATCTTCTCCTGTGTCGCCACTTCAGCTATCACAAACTGTTTCCTTCTTTTTTGGCCACTTCTGGTCCACACCTCCATCCACCGGTGGGAAACTCTCTCTTATCATCCCTCCTGCACATTTTTGAATCAGAAGATCCATCCGTTAGCCAGGGAAAAGGTCCAAAAATTCCACCACGAGCGAAGCCACCAAATGTGTGACCATTCACCTGACCACCACCGCAAGTCCTCACCTAACCTTCTTGGACACTAAAGGGCAATTTAGCATGGCCAGTCCACCTAACCTGCACATCTATGGACTGTGGGAGGAAACCGGAGCACCCGGAGGAAACCCATACAGACACAGGGAGAAAGCGCAAGCTCCACAGACAGCTACCCAAGGCCAGAATTGAATTCGGGTCCCTGGAGCTGTGAGGCTTCAGTGCGAACCACTGTGCCATCATGCCGCCCGTTTTGTCAGTGCTTCTCAAACATTTTGGTTTGAAGTTTCCCCATCTAAATTATAATACAATGTAATTCTCAGAACACACCTCACAAAACTTGTATTTTGGTAGCTTTTGGGATTATGATGCAAATATATTTGTTTAAACCTCCCTCTCTTGTGTAAGACTGAGCTCACCTGGCAACCACCATCAAGTTTGGCAACAATGGGTCAACCTGGCAATCTTCCTGTCACTCTCAGTGCCGCTCCTTGCATGCCTCCCTTTTAGACTAACAAAGCCAGCCCACTCTGTGCTGCACATGTGGCGGCTTGCACTTTGTTCCTGGCTCTCACTCAGCCTGATTCTTTTACAAACCCCAAGGGTCCATGGAACCCAGTTTGAGAAACACACTGCTATATGCCCCTGATCCTGAAATCACATATTCCATCTTCATTAAAAAAAGTGCTTTTGCTGCCAAATTAGATCCTTAGAAATAGACGTTTATTTTCAAACTGTAAAATTGCAATGCTAGAAAAATATAAAGTAATAAAATGAATGAGTGATTTAAATTGGTACTTTTCTTGTAGGTGTAATGCATTATATGATCTTAAGGTAATCTTAGAATAACTGCAGGCGGCAAGTCGATCATTCATAACTCAGACTCCCAGGAGCAAATGAAGGCAACAGTCGTGCCCTGCCTGAAGTCAATGGTAAGAGCAATGACCATCCCCCAATCAACAAACAATTCTGAGTTAATAGAGGAAAGACCCCCTGTGCCTCTTAGTCCAGATGGACATCAGGGAACAAGACCAAACAAATGGTGTCGACCATGGATCAGATGTTGCACTCAGTGCATGCAAAGCCATAACAAAAAACACAAATGTACCAATGTTCTGTCCTTTGAACATTGTGCTTTGAAAATCTGCAGCGTGTTCACAAAGTGTCCCCAAGATGTTTCACACTGAACTCCTTTATTCAGTGTGTAGCAAAAAATAAGGATCCCAATATGCACTGAGGCTCCCGCTTCAACTGCCCCCCAAAAGCAGCAGTGTTAAAAACTCAAGTCAGTGCGAATGAAGCAGGTATATGGAAGTGCTCCATTTTAATGGCATCCCAGCTGGATTCTGTCTTAAAATCACCACATAACTGCTTTATAAATGGAAGCTGGATGCTAAAGACATTCCAAAGCAAAGTTAAATGAAGAGGTACTCATTTAAACAAAAACGTATATATTGATATGGGTTTTATTTCCACTCAAGGATTGTAAAACATATTTCTTTCAAACATGAACAGAAAGTTTAAAATTTGCATTGCATTACACTGCTGTCGCCAGGTTTGGTGGGGTCAGAGGGTTGTTAAGTTGTTAAAATTGGCTTTAATTCTGTTGTACATACCAATTCAATTGCACATACACAGCTTCTCATTCATTAATTCTATTATACCAGCGATTATTACATTTATTCTCTTTGGCGCCTTTTTTTATCCTTGATTCTGCTTTCTTGACGGCTCCTCCAAGCAGCTATAATCTCATCATCATCTTCAATGTTGTTTTCTGATACAGACTTCATACCTTTCTTTGCTGAAGAATTTTCAAGGTCACTGTTATTACCTTTTGCACTGGCCTGTTCCTCTACATTTGCAAAACTCTGCTTAAATGTTCTCTTTGTATGCGTCTCCAGGGTATCTTCATGATCATGGGCATTTAGTTCTGTCTCTGTTTGGCGCAAGCAAGATCTCCTTGGGAAAAGGTGAGTTGGTTGGTCTGATGGCTGAAAACCAACATATGAATGCTGTGTTTCAATAGGGGACAATTCTCTGGAACTACCAGCTTCATTAGCCTTTAGCCTTCGGAAATTAGAGTCAGGTGATGGGGTGGAATATTTTGATTTAGTTACATTGTCATCATCAATATTTGATTTGTAGGAAGAAGCAAATCTTCTAGATGTATATTCTTCAGAACTTGCGAGTGGTGTTTTCAAATCAACATCTCTTGTAATATACAATGAAGCTGAACCTTTTGCTGCATCCAATTGGTGATTTGGCAACAGCCCACTTTCAGGTTCATGCAGATAAGAAGCCCGATTGAACTTTGTTTCTTTATTCATAACCTGGTCACTTGTTAAGGATTTGTCATCAACAGATACTTCCCTCACATTTCGAAGCCATTTATGCATATTGGTAGCTGAAGTTGGTGTGCTGATGCCTGTGAATAAACGATTATCTGAAATATTGGAACTTGTGTCAAACCTATCTGCTCCTGAATAGGAAAAACATTCTGAATTTGTTTCAGCCAAATCCTCATCTCCACTTTCATCCTTCTTCTTCTTTTTAAATAATGTGCTGCGTTTATTGTCAACAGCAACCTTTTCTTTTTTGTACGCATCCATCTTAACTTTCATTTCACTTTTTATTTCCTTGTTCTTGGAGTCTAACATTTTAAGATTAACTTCATCTGCAAACAAGCTATAAAGTGGCTTGCTTGTTTTTGTAATCTTCTCCTTTGATTTGAAGCCTTCTGACCTGAAGCTAGATAGACTGCTGCCTGACCTGAAGCTAGATAGACTGCTGCCTGACAAGACAGACTGAGTACTGGTGCTGTGGGCTGCTTTAGGCCCCAGCAGTGAACTAGCACAGGCACTTCCAGTTTGCATGCTGAGAAGTGAAATGTTGTCATCTTCTGCATATCTTCCAGTGGCCCCTTGTTGGAGGTTTTTGTCTAATATTGAGGCAGTGGCCAAGATCTCAGTTTGCTTTATTGCAATTTGCTCATTAACCACAGAAGCAATCCAATCCTGAATGCTAGAAAGTGAAACAGTGGCATCAGCATTTACTTGCAATGGTGGCATAGGCACTGCAGTAGTTGAGGCAGTTCTGGCTCTAGACGTTGAAGTTCCACTAGTCTGTATGCTTAACATCGAGGCAGCATCATCACTTACATTTCTATCAGACATTCTGCATCCAAAAATAGACAGTGGAATGCTCCCGCTAATGGAACTCTCTGTCTCACACTCAGATAAGGACTTACTCTCTTCCAATGTTCGTTTGGAACGTTCCAAGACCTCGGCACGTCTTTGCTTAGTTCTCTTGGATGTAATATCTTCATCTTTTGCCAGATCAATGATCTCATTTTTGTTTTCATTGCCCAGTTTTTTCTGGTGTTTCAACTTCCAGCTCTGATAAGAAGTCAGGTTGACATCAGCAAGTGATTTTAGTCCTCCTTCATCCCCCTCCTCATTTTCTTCAGTTTTGTTCTCATCATCTGCTTTGGAATCTTTTTTGTTCCATCCAAATTGTATCCGTTTGATACGCCACCTTTCGAGAGGGGTGAGCTTGTCTTTGTTCTTCTTGCAGAAGTTGAACAAAGAACTAGTTTCTGAGAATGCAGAACTTTCCTCATCTAGGTCCCTTCTTTTTTCACCGTAGCTAAAAGAAGCTATGCTACTGTTGTCATCACCTCTTGCAGCTTTCTTGCTGATCTCAAGCAACCGTTCATCCCACATATCCCAAGTGCTGGCTTCAGTGGACAAGGAGTCATTTCGAGTTCTCCTTGGTTTGTTTAAGCACTCCTCTAAATGTTGACGGAGAAGATCACTGTCAAGGCTGTCAACACTCATGGTGTCATCATGTTTACTGGCAAGACATTGTCTGCTTCCTGCAACAATGGATCCTCTGTCTTCTTCATTGTGGCTAAGTCGTTCAGGCAGCCAACATGGATCCAATTCAAACTTTTCATTTTTACTTTGCCATTCCCTAATTAGCCAATCAACATTATTCTCTTCCTCAAGATCTTCAGGAAGTTTGGGTCCATCCTCTCTCGGTTTCTTGGTTTGTTCTATTGGTGACAAACCTTGTTTTGCTCTCCACTCTTCATAAATCCTTTCTTCTTCAGCTTCATCAATTAATGGTGGCCTTTTGGAAGCAACACTTGTTTTTGCTGCAGAGCTCATTAAACTACTCGCAATTAAGCTATTTGTGTCTTCCTCTTCCACCATGATAGAATGTGCTTCTGCACCCATGATGCTTTGACTCTCCTCTTCAGCTACAGAGACAGAATGGGCTTTTGCTTCTATGACAGAACATTGGCTTAGAGTCTCATCATCATCATCATCAGGATCATACTGGCCACGTTCTTCCAAAAGATTTTCATTTAGTTCCCTAAGCTGCATCAAAAAACCCTCATTTGGCAAGACTGGACGTTTTTTACGTAGAGTCATTAATGCCTCCATGATTGTCATATAGTGGAAGATCATAAGGTAGGCTGCCACTAGGGCTGCTGATCGACTGACTCCCATGACACTGCAAACCAAAACTTTACCTGTGGAAAAAGGAAAGAAATGAATGTTTTGATGTTATTTTACTTCTCTTGTAAGAATTGTAACATATGCATGGAAGAGATACACTTATATGTACGAGTCAATGACAAGGAAGAAAGTGGTTGAGGTCAGAATTTTAGTAGCTAGGGTGGAAGTACAAAGACATGATTACTCCCATTGCCTTGTGTTATTGAAATAGGAATAATAGGATAAAACAGGCCAATGCAGGGCTGAAGAAATGTTTCAGGCTCCTGGGCATTGGGACCAAGAGGTACCTGTTCAAAGATGACAGGTTGCACCTCAACACTGCTGGGAGCAATATCCTTGCAGGCTGATTGACTAATGATGGGGGGGAATGTTTAAATTCATTTGGAAGGGGAAAGGCACCAGGATGAAATATTAAAGAGGAAAAAGAAAGTGCACAAAGGACTGTGAGAGGCAAATAGCACTGGACTAAAGAACAATTCATAAATAGGAGAGACTAGACAAGGGATAAAGCTGCAGCAGTCTAAGATGGGTTTGGAGTGCAAGTACATAAATGCAATGAGAGTGGTAAGCAAATTAGTGAACAAGTATGTTGGTGTAAAAGTTATGATAGTGGTAATAACAGAGAGCTCTCTGCAAGATAAAAAAGGGGGTTGGTCGCAGGCAATATTGATTGATTGAACTATTCAGACACTGGAAAGGGGTTGTGTAGTTCAACTGCCACAGACAGTATTTAATTAGAAATTAGGTAAAATAGAGGAGCTAGTTAATGTGAATGAGATAGAGGAGCAAATTTAGTTTCATGGAAAGTTACATACAGAGGAGAACATTTTGCCCATTTTGCTGGTTCTTTGGTAGATATCACTGCTCTGCTCTTTCCCCAGAGCCCCACAATTTACTTCCCTTAAATATTTGTCCAATTTTCATCTGAATATTGCTGATAAATTTGTTTTAAATAGCAATTAAAACTGTGCACTAAAGAGCATAAAAAGTAGCTATGTGCAAAAAAAGGTCTCCTCGTGTTTCCTCTGGTTCTTTGTCAAACACCTTGGCCGGAATCTACCGACCGTCCACATTGATGGGATATTTCAGTCCTGCCAATGGCGCACCCCCACCGCTGGTTTCACGGTGGTGAAGAGTGCATTAACCATTTGTATGGCACCTTATCAAATGCCCAACAATATGGGATGATTTGATCCAAGTTTTTCAAATGGAACTCTAAGCGAGATTAATAAGGTGGAGATAGAGAGAAATTATTTCTGCTGACTGTAGGTGTCTACAATTAAGGGACATGAATATTTGAACCAGATTTTTCATGAATGAAGCTAGGAAACACTTTTACACAGAGGGCATTAAAAATTTGAAACTCTTTTCTGTGAGTGACATTTGTTGCCAGGTCATTTTAAATTTGTGATTGATAGCTTTGGTTAACAAAAATCTATTAAGGGACATGGGGATCCCAATGAAGGGCAGAACAGAATTGAGGGGCTGAATGGCTTATTCCTGTTTTTATAATCTTCCAATCGACCCATTGAGATGGAGATGGTGCCAGAGGACTTGAATATTGCAAATGATACAGTGCTGTTTAAAAATGAGGAGAGGGATAAACCCAACAACTGCAGGTAAGTCAGCCCAATGTCGTTGGTGGGGAAACTTTCAGAGACAATATTCTGTGAAAAAATTAATTGGCATTGGGAAAAGTATGGACTAACAAATGAAAGACAGCACAGATTTGTTAAAGGCAAATCATGTTTGAGTAACATTATCAATTTTTTAGATGAAGTAACAGGGTAGATGAGGATAGCATATAAAGATTGGCTATTAGATAGAAAATAATAGTGAAAAATTGTTTTAAGACTGGAGGGAAGCAACAATGATATCCTTCATGGATCAATGTTAGGGCTCTCTTTGATACAGATTAATTATCTGCACAAGTGTACTCAGGGTAGAATTTCAAAGGTTGCAGATGATACATAACTTGGATTGTGGTGAACAATAACTCTTGCTTTGCATATTTACTGGCTGTCTTTAATATAAAATATACTTGGAGTATAGTGTTCAATTCTGGTCGCCACACTACCAGAAGGATGTGGAGGCTTTAGAGAGGGTGCAGAAGAGATTTACCAGGATGTTGCCTGGTATGGAGGGCATTCACTATGAGGAGAGTTTGAATAAACTCGATTTGTTCTCATTGAAACAATGAAGTTTGAGGGATGGCCTGGTAAGAGGTCTACAAAATTATGAGGGGCATAGACAGAGTGGATAGTCAGAGGCTTTTTCCCAGGGTAGAGGGGTCAATTACCAGGGGGCATAGGTTTAAGATGTGAGGGGCAAGGTTTAGAGGAGATGTGCAAGGCAATTATTTTTACACAGAGGGTAGTGGGTGCCTGGAACTCGCTGCCGGAGAAGATGGTGGAAGCAGGGACGATAGTGACGTTTAAGGGGCATCTTGACAAATACATGAATAGGATGGGAATAGAGGGATATGGAATCCAGAAGGGTAGAAGATTTTAGTTTAGACGGGCAGCATGGTCGGCACAGGCTTGAAGGGCCGAAGGGCCTGTTCCTGTGCTGTACTTTTCTTTGTTCTAAAATGATCAAAGTTGCATTCTGGCCTCATTTAACTAATATGTAAAAAGTTTGGCTACCTGAGAAGCATACATGAGGATACCTGCGAAATATATAATATCTAGTTCATATATCAAATCATAGATGGGATACATTGCTAGCATTAACCTATTATACGAATATATATTGGGCTGTGTCGGGCAACTCCACAACATCGAGGACATCAGATCCACTTAACGGAGGCCAATGTCGGTCGGGGCTGTTATGTTACTTTACGTAATATATATATTACTCTTTGAACCAGCTGAGTTGATGAAATAAAACAATAGTCTTCTTTTAAAGATGAACTAATTTAATGGGAAATATAAATAATATTTGTGAGTCCTTTGTACTTAACACTCAACTAGTAAAAGAAATAAAATACAGTAAAGATAACTAACTATACAATGTAATAATGAAATAACTTATATAACTTCTCTCTCTCCAGCTATTCTTGTCTGTTCACTCTCCTGAAGCACATTTTCAGAAAAAGAGGGGAAGTCTTTCTTATACCATCTGATAGTGAGTCATGAAGTGTTGAATTGACTGTACTATATTTACATATTCATATACATAGATCACTTCTGGGGCTGTGCCATATTTTACTATGCCCTGGTTTGATTAGTATTGAGAATCTGAATCACTGCTTACCTCTGCATGTCAGAAGTGCTTCATCCATAAACTCTGCAGCCTTACGGAAGTGTTTGGACAGGTCAAAGTCAGGGAAGTCATCCGCTTCGATTCCGAGGTACTGAATTTCCATTCCTGCATAAAAGCCTGTTGTGGTATACACACCTGTACCGTGGGCAGCATTAAGGATGTGCGTTATACCCAGTCGTTTCAATCGAACCTTATTCACAGTTGCACTCCTGGAAAAACAAAATTAAGCTGATACCAATTTTCTGTGGTCATGAGCCAACTAAACAGCAATTTAGAGCATAAAGGTTTACCCTCGGCATTTTCCCAGCACTGGGACAGTTTTCAAAGCATCTTTTTGTGTCAAGTGCTCTGAAAGAGCATTCCAGATTTTGAAAGGCGTCCATCATTCCCTTATTTTTTTTAAGTACACTTTATTCCAAATATATGTAAAACAGCAACAAAAAAAAATACACTCCACAAAATCACAGTCCACAGTTTATATAATGTGGTGAACGTATTGCATTAGCCATTCACCGTGTATGTAACTGTATCACGCTGTTGCCCATGAGGGCTCCACCATTGTAAGGTATTACCTGGAATGCATCATGTTGGTGCCTTTGTGGGCTCCGCCCCGGCTCCTCCCCTTGAGGGAGGTATAAAGAGCAGCAGCCCTGTAGGCGGCTCTCAGTAGCAGAGCAGTTGCAGGCAGGCACTGTTCTAGTCGATTAAAGCCACAGTTTACTTCGACTCCTTGTTTCGTGTGAATTGATGGTCACAACATTTTAATCGACTACAACACCACAATGGAATCGGCCCTCAAACCTGACCGACTGGAACTTGACCCACAAGCCGCGGAAGCGAAAGGGATTTTTTTCGCACTGGCTCCGCTGTTTCGTCGCCAACCTCTCCGCCTCCTCCTCGCCTTCCGTCTCCGACGATCAGAAGCTGAGCCTCCTCCACGCCCGGGTGGGCCATCGAATCTCTGTACAACTCGAGGAAGCTTCCACCTACGCAGCCGCCCTCGCAATGCTGAAGTGCCTATACGCAAGGCCAGTGAACGAGGTGTACGTGCAGCATCTCCTCACTACTCACCACCAACGCCCCGGGGAATCGCTGGAGGAGTACCTACGCGGTCTCAAAGTCCTTGTGCAAAGATGCAACTACCAGGCCATTATGGCCACTCAACATATGGACCTCGCCGTCCAGGACGCCTACGTGGCTGGAGTCAGGTCCAACTACGTGAGACAGTGCCTACTTGAGAAGTGTGCCCTAGACCTTGAAGAGACGGTAAAGCTGGCCTCCTCCCTAGAAGTAGCATTCCAAAGCCTCAACGTGTTCCCGTCTGATCACGTGACCCCCTCGTGGATCCCCGACCAAAGAGTACCCCAGGCCTGTGCCGCGCAGCTGCCCGCCCAACACGGGGGGCTACCCTGCTATTTCTGCGGCCAGTATCAGCACCCCAGGCAGCGCTGCCCGGCCCGGAATGCGAACTGCAGCGACTGTGGGAAAAAAGGAAATTTTGCTAAGGTTTGCCTGGCCAAGTCCAAACCCTCAAAATCGCAGGCCCGACCCTCAGACTCACAGGCCCGCAGATCCCGCAGTGTAGCAGCTTGCCTGCCGGCTCCGATCCCCCGGACGCGTCATCGGCCTCGTGTTGTCCGTGGGGGCAGCCATCTTTAAGCCCGCACAACGTGTGCGACTCACGGGGGCCGCCATCTTGGACACCATATTCCTCGCCACCTGATACGTGCGACCAACGGGGGCAGCCATCTTGGGACCACCCCAGCACCTCCAACCACGCCGGCTACCCGCAACGCAGTACGGTCACCCTTGACCAGTCGCGACCCAAACACCTCCAGAGCTTCATGATGACCATCCGGGTAAATTGATACGAAACACCTTGCCTGTTCAACTTCGGGAGCACGGAGAGCTTCATTCATCCAGACATGGTAAGACGCTGCTCGCTCCCAATCTACCGGCACGTCAAACCATCTCTCTCACTTCTGGGTCGCACTCGGTGCAGATTCGGGGGTGCACTAGAGCAACCCTCGAAATACAGGGCGCCAAGTATGCCGATTTTAAGTTATATGTACTCCCCGACCCCTGCGCACCTCTCCTGTTGGAACTGGACTTCCAGTGTAACCTCATGAGCCTAACTCTGAAATTCAGCGGGCCTCTACCCCCACTCACCGTATATAGCCTCGCGACACTAAAAGTCGACCCTCCCCCCCCTCTTCGCAAATCTCATCGCCGACTGTAAGCCAGTCGCCACCAGAAGCAGGCGGTATAGCATTCAGGACAGGACTTTTATCAGGTCTGAGGTCCAGCAACTCTTGCGGGAGATCATCGAGGCCAGCAATAGCCCCTGGAGAGCTCAGGTGATGGTTGTCAGGACCGGGGAAAAGAACTGGATGGTTGTAGATTACAGCCAAACCATAAACCGGTACACGCACCGTGATGTGAACACCTTTCCCCGGATCGCAGACATGGTTAACCAGATCGCACACTACCGGGTGTTCTCCACGGTGAATCTGGCGTCTGCGTACCACCAGCTCCCAATCCGCCCGGAGGACCACCACTACATGGCTTTTGAGGCAGACGGCCGCCTCTTCCACTTCCTTCAGGTACCCTTCGGCGTCACAAATGGGGTCTCGGTCTTCCAAAGAACGATGGACCGAATGGTGGACCAGTACGGGCTGCGGGCAACATTTCCGTACTTGGACAATGTCACCATCTGCGGCCACGATCAGCAGGACCATAACGCCAACCTCCAGAGATTTCTCCAAAACGCTCACATTCTTAACCTCACTTACAACAAGGAGAAATGCGTTTTCCGCACAACTAGACTAGCCGTCCTCGGCTATGTCGTGGAAAACGGAGTTCTAGGACCCGACCCCGACCGTATGTGCCCCCTCCTGCAACTCCCCCTCCCCCACTGCCCCAAGGTCCTGAAAAGATGCCTCGGGGTCTTTTCCTATTACGCCCAGTGGGTCCCCAACTATGTGGACAAAGCCCGCCCACTAATCAAGGCCTCCATTCTCCCACTGGTGGCCGAGGTCCACCAGGCCTTCAGCTGCATCAAGGCGGACATCGCCAAAGCCGCGATGCACGTGGTGGATGAGTCCGTCCCCTTCCAGGTGGAGAGCGACGTGTCAGAGGTCACCCTCGCCACTACCCTCAATCAAGCAGGCAGGCCAGTAGCATTTTTTTCACGTACCCTCACCGCCTCCGAAATTCGACACTCCTCGGTCGAAAAAGAAGCCCAAGCCATTGTGGAAGCCGTGCGGCACTGGAGGCACTACCTCGCTGGTAGGAGGTTTACCCTCATCACCGACCAATGATCGGTAGCCTTCATGTTCGATAATACGCAGCGGGGCAAGATCAAGAATGATAAGATCTTGAGGTGGAGGATCGAACTCTCCACCTATAATTACGATATAGTATATCGTCCTGGGAAGCTCAATGAGCCCCCAGATGCCCTGTCCCGCGGCACATGCGCCAGCGCGCAAGATGACCGACTCTGGGCCATCCAGGATGACCTCTGCCACCCGGGGTCACCTGGCTTCTCCACTACATCAAGGCCCGCAACCTGCCCTACTCCACTGAGGAGGTCAGAGCCATGACCAGGGACTGCCCAATCTGCGTGGAGTTTAAGCCACACTTCTATCGACTGGATAAGGCCCCCCTGGTAAAGGCATCCGGGCCCTTTGAGGGCCTCAATATCGATTTCAAAGGGCCCCTCCCCTCCACCAACCGCAACACATATTTCTTCAACGTCATTGATGAGTTCTCCCGCTTCCCCTTTGCAATTCCCTGCCCCGACATGACTGCCACCACCGTCATTAAAGCCCTACATAGTGTCTTCACCCTGTTTGGTTTCCCCACGTATGTTCACAGTGACCGGGACTCGTCGTTCATGAGCGACGAACTGCGTCAGTACCTGCTCGGTAAGGGCATCGCCTCAAGCAGGACTACCAGTTATAACTCCCGGGGAAACGGGCAGGTGGAGAGGGAGAATGCGACGGTCTGGAAGGCCGTCCTCCTGACCCTATGGTCTAGGAATCTCCCAGTCTCCCACTGGCAGGAGGTCCGCCCCGACGCACTCCACTCTAATAAGTCCCTCCTTTTCATGGCCACAAACGAGACCCCTCATGACCGCCTGTTTGTTTTCCCCAGGAAATCCACCTCCAGGGCCTCGCTTCCGTTCTGGCTGAAGACACCGGGGCTCGTCCTACTCCGCAAACACATCAGGAGCCATAAATCCGACCCCCTGATCGAGAGGGTCCAGCTCCTACACACCAACCCCCAGCACGCATACATAGAACACCCCGACGGCCGACAGGATACGGTTTCTCTTCGGGACCTGGCACCCGCAGGTTCCACTACCACCGACACCCCAACTTACCCCAACCTACGCTGACCAGCGCCCCCGCCCCTACATGGCACCCGCACCCCCTCTCGCCGTCCATTCCTCCTTCACCGACCCACAGGAACAAAGCTACAGAAGCCACGTTCCCTGAGTCCGTGTCTGTACCCACACCGGCAACTTCACTACCCATGCCCGCACGGATGAGTTCGACACCAGGGCCAGCAGCGATAGCAGAGCTTCGGCGATCACAGCGCCCAATCTGGGCGCTGGACCGGCTGAACATGTGAATCCTTCACTCCCGCCGGGCTTCATTTTTTTAACAAGGGGTGAATGTAGTGAACGTATTGCATTAACCATTCACCATGTATGTAACTGTATCACGCTGTTGCCCATGAGGGCTCCACCTATGGACCATTGTAAGGTATTACCTGGAATATATCATGTTGATGCCTGTGTGGGCTCCGCCCCTGGCTCCACCCCTTGAGGTGAGGTATAAAGAGCAGTAGCCCTGTAGGCGGCTCTCAGTAGTAGAACAGTTGCAGGCAGGAATTGTTCTGTTAAAGCTGTTAAAGCCACAGTTTACTTCTACTCCTTGTTTCGCATGAATTGATGGTCGCATCATATAATTTCCCCGCTTTTAACCCTCTCGCCCCCTGTGACGAACAATTCCTCAGTGTCATGAACAACCCCCACCATACCTCGAAGCCCTCCGCTGTCCCTCCTCAACTCAAACTTAATCTTCCCAACTGGAGAAAGTTGTGCAAGTCTCCCGGCCACCCCCAGTGGCGTATCCAACCTCCAATTCAACAGGATCCTTCCTGGGCAATTAGAGAGGCGAAAGCCGCAACGTCTGCTCCCTACCAGTCCAGCATTTCCGATACCCCAAAAATCGCCACCATTGGGTCCGCCTGACCTCCACCCCCACAATCTTCGATAGCGTCCCAAACACAGCTTCCCAGATCTCGTCAGCTTTTCGTAACCCCAGAACATGTGTGCATGCTTCTCTGGCCCTCGCCCACACTTCGCGCACTTGGCCACCCTCTGGAGGAACCCACTCATCGTCATCCGGGTCATATGTACTCTATGTACCACCTTGAACTGAATCAAACTCATTCTCGTGCAGGAGGAGGCTGAATTCACTCGCACCCCCTCACGCCACAGTCCCCAGCCTAATACCCCCAACTCCTCCTCCCATTTGTTCTTGATCCTCACCACTTGCACCCTCCTCCCCCACCTCGCTCCCCCAACCACCCATATATATCCCAAATCCTATCCTCTACCAACTCTTCTGGCAGCAGCAGGTTTTTGAGTACGCATACGGAACATGTATCTCTCAAATATCTCATTCTTTTTGGGGGAGCAATGCCGATTGAAGTACCTAACAACTTCATTGTATCTCTTGGTATTCTCCTCAATGCCGAATGCAAATGGTTGTGCAGTTAAATTGCTTCTGGACCTGCCAAACATTAGCAGCAACGGTGCTTCTCAGCACTCAGCCCAGAGATGCCAGAAACATTATTCAATGTTAATTGGCCCACTTAACGAGGCCCAACAGGTTTTGCGCCACAAATGAAGACTCACCAGCTGATTCGCCGGCACCGCGCTTGCCAGCCCACCACTAAGCAGTTCGAGCAGCACTTAAGCATAACTTGCTCAGCCAACCCCGCTCAGCTCGCAGCCATGACGCCGAGAAGACCGGTCCCAAGATTCGGCGAAGCGGCTCCTTGATGTGGTGGAGGCCAGTAGAGAAATACTGTTCACCCGAAGATCATGGCGATTGAGCCACAGGGCAGCCAGTGCTGCCTGGGATGAGGTGGCAGCAGCTGTGAGCTCGGGGAGTGCGACCAGGAGGACTGGCTTCCGGTGCTGTAAAAAAAGGTCAATGACCTACACCGGTCAGCACGGGTGAGTAAACCCCAAACCCGCTCTCAGATGGGCATGGGCGAGGCACCGCGGAGCTTGTCCCAGTCGCAGGTGGGCATTGCTGAGGCACTGCAGAGCATGTCCCAGTCACTGAGGAACATCGTCGAGGCCATCGACATGATGGTGCAGGCATTGGGCAGCCACCAGGGCTGGCAGAACCAATGATAAAGGGGCAGCCGGGGCTTGAACCAGCGGCCGCTCCCTCCCAAGGTGAGCCCCAAGGTCCCATGGGCACTGAGCGGGAGGGGGCACTGGGTGCCAACCTGGATCAGGCCCATGAAATGGCCTTGGTGGCCACCAGCTCCCCAGAATTCCCCCTGGCTCCCCAGAACTCCCCCCCCCTCCCCTGAGGCCGTGGTTCAGTGAGCACCAGGGACATGCCGGCACGGTTGTGCATATGCCGCCGACAAGTGCGCCAGCCCGGGAGCGCCCAGAGGATGCCTGCCAGGGGCATCAAAGGCAATTGCATGAGGCAAGCAGCCGACGGACCAGGCCACATCCTAAGTGGTCAGTGAGTATGAGGGCCTCACTGGCCCTCCAGGCTTGTCGGACCCCGGCCGCTGTCACCTGTCCTGCAGCCTCCGGCTGGTCCTCTGGTTCCTCCCTGGGCTCATCCTCCTTCCCCTGCTAGTCCAGCACCACCTCATCATCCTCATCCTCCTTAGAGGTGGGCACATGTTCCTCATCACCAACCTCCATCTCGTCACCCTGCTGCTGTTCGAGGTTGTGGAGGACACAGCAGACCATAACAAAATGGGCGGACCCCTGGGCGGTGTACTGGTAAGCACCAGTGGAGTGGTCGAGGCATCGGAACTGCATCTTGAGGAGTCCGATGCACTGCCCAATCACAGCCCGGGTGGCCACATGGACTTTGTTGTACCGGATCTCTGCTTTGGTCTCCCGCCTCAGTACTGGCGTCATTAGCCACCTCCTCAGCGGGTACCCCTTATTCCCTAAGTGCGAGCTGCCCATCCTGGGGTGGCCCTTGGAGTCCGGGGATGAGTGACTGCTCCAGGAGGTAGCTGTCTTGCACACTCCCCGGGACGTGTGCACATGTGCATGATCTTCATGTGGTAGTCGCACACGAGCTGTTCAGGGTGTGCAACCCCTTCCTGTTAGCGTAGGGCACTTCCAGATGGCCAGGTGAGCGCAAGGCAACATGCTTGCCATCCATTACCTGCGGCATCCTGGCGATAGCAGAGAATCCTGCTGCCCGCCCATCCAGTTGGGCTTGGTCCATGTCAAAGCCCAGGCAAACAGGGTATCCGCGACCTGTCAGATACGCCTGTGGCCTGAGATGCCACAAACGTCCCCACGCAAAACCTGATCCTCAGGTGTAAAGGTTCAGGGCTGTGGTGACCTTGACTGCCACGAGCGGGTATCCTCCTCGACGTGGTGCCAAGTCTGCAAGGACATGGCTCAGTTGCCGCACTGTCTCCTTGTTGAGGCAGAGCCTCCTGTCCATCATCTGTTCAAATGACCAGCGATGCCTGTACACCCTAGGCTACCTTCTGGTTCCCTCGGCCTGATGGGTGGCTAGGTCCTCAGGGTGTGGGGTGGGGCCGACTTGTGGACTGCAGCTTCGAGCATCTGCAGACGCTGCAGGTGCCGCAGTCTGGCCACCCAGCCCAGCAGCAGCACCACTAGGGCAAGTTCTGCTGGGTCCAAAACCCTTTCCATAACGTTCAATCTCTGTAAGGCATTGGGAGACAGTGTCAGACTGACAAACTCATTGGAATACGGTGTCAGACTGACAAACTCATTGGGAGAGGGTGTCAGACTGACAAACTCATTGGGAGAGGGTGTCAGACTCACAAAAGCATTGGGAGAGGGTGTCAGACTGACAAACTCATTGGGATACGGTGTCAGACTGACAAACTCATTGGGAGAGGGTGTCAGACTGACAAACTCATTGGGAGAGGGTGTCAGACTCACAAAAGCATTGGGAGAGGGTGTCAGACTGACAAACTCATTGGGAGAGGGTGTCAGACTGACAAACTCATTGGGAGACAGTGTCAGACTGACAAACTCATTGGGAGAGGGTGTCAGACTGACAAACTCATTGGGAGAGGGTGTCAGACTGACAAACTCATTGGGAGAGGGTGTCAGATTGACAAACTCATTGGGAGACAGTGTCAGACTGACAAACTCATTGGGAGAGGGTGTCAGACTGACAAACTCATTGGGAGATGGTGTCAGACTGACAAACTCATTGGGAGAGGGTGTCAGACTGACAAACTCATTGGGAGAGGGTGTCAGACTGACAAACTCATTGGGAAAGGGTGTCAGACTGACAAACTCATTGGGAGAGGGTGTCAGACTGACAAAAGCATTGGGAGAGGGTGTCAGACTGACAAAAGCATTGGGAGAGGTTGTTAGACTGACAAACAGTGGTGGCTTCCACCCCAGAACCCTCCATTTCCCCCACCCAGAATGTCCCACCCATGCACTCCTGGCCACAGCAGGCTCCCCTCACCAGACCCCAGACCCTGTACCCCGGACACCGCTCATAACGTCATCTGGACTGGGCACTGGTCCCCTCCCCAGGGCGCTCACCCATCCTCTGGCTGTGGACATGTCCCCGGAGCTGTGTTCCATCCCCTGGCTATTCAGATCTCGGCTGCTGCGCGTGTGGTGTTGCCTCCCGCAGTGTTCAGACACAGTGTCCAGGCATTGTGGTCTGATTGGGATGCTAGGCAATGACACCCACTTGCTACATGTCTGTCCATCCACAAGAACCCACTAGCATTGTGTGAATTGCTCACTTAACGACGATTACCAATTCCCTATTAGCAATAGCTTTCAGATGCGCAGCCAGAGGCCTTGTCAGTCGGTGAAGGTTAAGGGTGGTCGATGGTGCAAGGAGTGCCACTGGAATGGATACACATGATCCAGGAATTAGCATGGTGGTGCCGCGTGAGGTTGCCACCCTGTTGCCCCTCACCCTCCGATGGCGGCCCACCCCTGCGTAGGGACCCATACCCCTTGTCACCACTGTGGTAGCAAGCCCAGCACCCTCGGACTCTTTGCCTGTGAGCAAGGATGGCTCCTCACCACTTCTCCTCCCCTCAGAAGTCCTATCGTCAGCTTCACACTTTTAAAAAGGAGTACTGATTGTCGCCAGAGCGACCACTTGCTGGGGAGGCTGATGAATGACGGGAGGCCGTTGGATAAGGGGTGGCTCCCGTTAATTGTATGGAAATAGGACTTAAGTGTTGATAATTGACTTCTTGCCACGCTACGGTGAGATCCCGATTTCACCTGCGGGAGTGGGTTCGCCTGCGGGAGTGGGCCGGTTGTATCGCCAACTGTTTGGCGCCTGGTGCAGTTCCCATTTTCAACATCTCCTGCTATGTACCGGCCGAGTGATAGCGCAACGAGGCCGGAGAATCGCGCAGTTTAACTTCATCTCTCTCTCCACAGATGCTGCCAGACCAGCTGAGTATTTCCAGCATTTTCTCTTTTGATTTCAGATTCTAATCATCTGCAGTATTTTGCTTTTGTATTATTTATTTAGACTTACTTTTCAGCTATGAAGACATTTGGCCACACCTCATCCATAAGTTCTCTGGGGGCCTCCAACTTTTGCATCAGAGCGCGCTGGATATCCATGATGCAGGGTGTGTTGTATCTGCTGGTGTCATCAAACTTCACTTTTACCCGGTTATAAAGATCTTCCACTAGTAGCTGCTCGGCTGACTCCATCATTTCTGGTGACATTGGCTTAAACTTTATTCCTTTGGGTTTCAACTCTTCAGATACAAAAGACAAAGAAGTAAAAATGGACAATGAAGAATATTTTGGAAACATTTAAAATTCAGATTGAACTTGGGAGCAATGAAGCACAGAAATAATTGTAAATCAAGGGGATGAAAGGGTGAGAGGAACTTAATCAGGTACTGAGGAAAGTGTTATAACTAAAGGCTGACAACTCCACAGGTCCGGACGAGCATCATCCTAGAGTTTTTAAAGTAGTGGCTGCTGAGATAGTAGAATCATAGGGTTTAATTTTCATTAAATTCTCTAGATTCTGGAAAGGTTCCACCTGATTAGAAAATAGTGATACTGATTCCTCTATTCCAGAATAGAGGCAGACAAAAAGTAGGATATCGGCTAGCTAGCCGAACATGTATCTTGGCGAAAATGCTAGAATCTATTATTAGGGAGGTTATTGCAGGCCACTTAGGACATCTAATGATCAAGCAGAGTCAAGAGTTTTGTGAAAGGGAAATATTGTTTAACTAATTTATAAGAGTTATTTGAGGAAGGAACAAGCATTATGGATAAAGGGGAACATGTAGATGCGGTGTACTTGGATTTGACATGGTGTCACATCAAAAGTTATTACACAAAAAAAGAGCTCATGGTGTAAGGGGTAACATATTAACATGGATGGGGATTGATTAGCTGATAGGAAATAGAGAGTTGGATAAATGGGTCATTTTCAGGTTGGCTAAATATAAAGTGAAGTGCCACAGGGATCAGTTACATGGTCTCAACTATTTATAACCTATGGGTGCAGTTTACCACCCTCGCTGCACCCGATTGGTGATGTGAATCTCGCGAGATTCATCCGAATTTCGTGAGATGGCGAGATCCAGAGAACATATTTAAATGAGCCGTACAGCTAATTTAAACATGTCTGCGCCAGATTCTCCCGACACCCGGGAACTAATGGTCTTCCCAGCGAGGCCTGGACCGGGCGCCATTTCGTACTAGTCCACACAAATGTGAAATACCACCTTGCGTGGAGAAAACAGAATCAAAAAAATTATTTAAGTCACTTCATTGCATTACAATTAACACCAATTTTTGGAAAAAGATATTTTTTACTTTTTTTCAAAAATCATTGTGGCTCAAACGACAAAATATCTATCTTTCTCTGTGTATTGCATTGTGTGTCTCTCCCCTTCAAACTGGAAACCTGAATTGGTTTAAAATTCTGACATTTCTGACCATTAAATTTCACACCCACGGTGATTTGGTGCAGATCCTTATTAATTTAGATCAGTTAAATGGATAAATATTGCGCCAAGTCACTTTCCGTGTTTGGCTTTACTGGATTGCTCAGGAATCAAATTTAGAATAGAATTTACAGTGCAGAAGGAGGCCATTTGGCCCATCGAGTCTGCACCCAAGCCCACACCCCCACCCTATCCCCACAATCCAGTAACCCCACCCAACACGAAGGGCAATTTTGGACACTAAGGGCAATTTAGCATGGCCAATCCACCTAACCTACACATCTTTGGACTGTGGGAGGAAACCGGAGCTCCCAGAGGAAACTCACGCAGGCAATTGTGCTAACCACCATGCTACCTTGCTGCCCCAACCCTAAACACATAGGGCGCACATATTCACCGTCGTGAGTGCGGAGAATAGCGTGGCTCGTAAAATTTTACGGCCACGCTGTTCCGACGCTCTCCCGCTATTCTCCCCCCCCCCCCCCCACGCCCGACTCCCGATACGAATCGCTGCCCCCGTTTTTTTACGGCCAGCAGCGATTCTCAGCTGATCGATGGGCCGAGTTCCCAGCCCTTTACGGCTGTTTTTACGAACGGCAAACACACCTGGTCTGGCCGTTCGTAAAAACGGCCGTAAACTCTCGATTTTTAAAACCATGGCACCGATTGGCACGGCAGTACCACGGCCGTGCCAAGGGTGCCATGGGCCCCCGATCGGTGGGCACCGATCGCGGGCAGCGGGTCCGATTCCCACGCACTCTTTGTCCCTCCGCCGCCCCGCTGTATCACTTCGCGGGGCGGCTAAGGGGCATCCCGGCCCGCGCATGCGCGGGTTTCGCGCAAATGCGCGATGACGTCATCCGTGCATGCGCGGGTTGGGGTCTTCCAATCCGCGCATGCGTGGCTGACGTCATATGACGCGTCAGCCGGCGCTAACTCTGGCAAGCGGGCTTAACGAAATTCGTTAAGCCCGCGATGCCGGAGTTTACGGCGTCGGCATGCTAGCCCCGACCGGGGACCAGAATCGGTTCCCGGTCGGGAAGGGGGGGGCTGGCGTCAAACCCGCCCGGATTTGACGCCAGCCTTACGATTTCTCCCCCTCTGGGAGAATCGCGCCCATACTTTCTACTGATGTGATGTAATGATAATGATAAATATGCCTGGGCTTTTTCACTGCGACAAACTCTCCCTACTTCCCACCTGCACAAAGCCTATCTGGAGTTAAAATTGGGTCCAGGAAAGCTGTAAAAGTTTATATATTTCTGAGGTAATCTGGAAACATAAGAATCCTACCTTCATTAATAATCTTGGTTGCAGCAATTGCGGATGAGAGATGGATGGGCTCCATGAAGATGCTTTCTGTGTCGGTATCTGACATAGTGGAAAATCTGCCAATGAAAATAAAGTACAAGTTTTTTAAATGTCTAATGTGCATTTTAATATTGTTCCTTTGCTTTTTTCATTATTGCCCCTTGTCTCCAACAACTCATTGTTTATTAAACTATTTAGCAGATTATTTATTAGCCCTTATTATTAATTTTGCTTTACCAGCAGAAGCTTTACCTCAGAGGAGTTTTTACTCTTTCGTTTTCAGAAGATTTTACATCTCATGGGTAGAATGCTTGTTTCCAAGTCAAAATTTAAATTCAACTCCCAGGGAATTAAGCACTGTACATTATCTAGGTGGATGATTCAGTGCAGTATCAAAGGAGTGATGTGCCACTGGGTATTGAAAAGACATCAAACAAAAACCCTATTTGACCCCAGGTGTTCATTAACTATCCCACAGCATTGCTCAAAGTTGAGCAGGTGAGCTTTTTCCAAGAGTATTCACAGCGTTCAGAAGTAGTCGCAAAAAGGAAAATATATTTTGTTGGCACATTCTGGTGAATGCTTGCGGCTTTAAGTAAGGGTGGATCGAACAAGTTGTGAGTTCATTCATTTGTCATCTTTCAATTTTTGGAAGTTAGATACTGTAGTGTTAAGCACACTGAGATAACACTGGTTGCAACTGGATGCAGCTATGACGGAAATAGACTCCAGACCTTGAAGTTAGTTCAATTTGATTTATTGAACCTGTCACACAGTTAGCACTGTTCTCTGAGTTCGACTCTCTGCTAACCTAAGTGTGATCGCTCTGTCTGACTGAACCAGACTAGCTCTTAGCCACGTGCTGTATGCGTTAACGTGATATATACACCGGACTCACTCTGTAGATGTCCCCAGTGGAAAGAGGCGGACTGTGAGTGCCTCGTGCCTTTTATAGTGGGAAACCACCCCCAAGTGTTCTGCCTGCTGATTGGTTATGTCCAGTTCTCTGTGTTCATTAGCTGTCTGTCTGTATCTCATTAAGTGCATGTCTGCATATCATGACAGAAATTGGTTGATATATTGACTTCTGTTTAACAAAGGGCCTTGGCAGATATCTTAGAAGATGGGGAGGTGTGGGGTAGGGCTGGAGGAACAGTGGGAAAAGAGAGCAAGGGGGAGTAAAATTATTTTATTTGGTCAATCTTTATCTCTTGGAAGTTCTGAGCTATCAGTTAAGCTGTTCTTGCTCCAAATATAATATTTCCAGGTTTGTTGATGACACAAAGCTTATTGGGAATGTGAGTGGTGAGAGGGATGTTAAGAGGCCTCAAGGTGATTTAGATAAGTTTTTGGCGGAATTTCCCTATAATGTGTCACTTTGTCAGGCTTTGACTGAAAACTGACGTGCATCTCTCCAGTTGTACTGCCGAGTTTTCAGGCCAGATCTTGAGCCACTCTGACAAAAATAAAATCGGGGACATGGTTTAGGCCATCAGTCAGGCAGGGTGGGATCTGATACAGTTGGCAAGGCCGCAGCTGCAGAGAGCGGGGCGCCATCTTTAAAGGGAGCACCGATCAGAACTGACAAACTCCCCCACAGCCACCACCCCTCTATCTCCCCCACTCCCCCATGCACAGCTTGCTCCATCACTGGCAAGATTCCCGTTTCCCTACACTCGTGGGATTTTGCATCTGTGTCACCATTCCCGCTGATGGCGCATGCAGCCTTAAAATTGCTCCCTTTGAGTAAGTGGATAAATACATGACAGATGTGGTATATCGGGGATAATGTGAAGTTATCCATTTTGGAAGGAAAAACAGAATGGGAGAGTATTATTTAAATAGTGATAGACGGGAAATGCTGACGTTCAAAGGAACCAGGATGTCCTTGTACACCAGTCACTGAAAGCAAACATGCAGGTATAGCAAGCAGTTAAGAAGGCAAATGGTATGTCAGCCTTTATTGCAAGAGGACTTGAGCAACAATATCTAAATGCAGCTGTACAGGGCGTTGGTGAGACTACACCTGGAATATTGTGTGCAGTTTTGGTCTACTTGGGTGGCATGGTGGTGCAGTGGTTAGCACTGCTGTCTACCACGCTGAGGACCCAGGTTCAATCCCGGCCCTGGGTCGCTGTCCATGTGGAGTTTGAACATTCTCCCCGTCTCTGCGTGCGTCTCACCCCCACAACCCAAAGATGTGCAGGGTAGGTGGATTGGCCACGCCAAATTGCCCCTTAATTAGAATAAAGTAATTGGGTACTCTAAAATTATTTTTAAAACCCCCCAAAAAGTTTTGGTCTCCTTACTTAAGAAAGAATACACTTGCCATTGAGTGAGTCCAGTGAAGGTTCACCAGACTGATTCCTGGGATGGCAGGATTGTCGTATGAAGAGAGATTGGGTTAACAGGACCTGTTTTCATTTGAATTTAGAAGAATGAGAGGGGATCTCATTGAAATGCATAAACATCTGACAGGGCTGACCAAACTGGATGCAGGGATGTCGTTTATGCTGGCTGGTGATCTGGAACAAGGGGTCAGTCTCAGGATACACCATTTAGGACTGAGATGAGGAGAAACCTCTTCACTCAGAGGGTGGTGAACTTGTGGAATTCTCTACAACAAAGGCTGTGGAAGCCAAGTCACTGAATATACGCAAGATGGAAATATATTTTTAGACTCAGCAGGCGTCAAGGGATTATGGGGTATGTCATGATGTGTATATTGTCTGGGATGTAAAGAGTTAACAAGTTAATGATAATGCTTCTTACCACTAGAGGGAACCACAGAACTTTCATATATATATCATGTGACTCCTGGGGATTCTGGGTAGAAGGTGTTTAGGCATAAGAGAGATCAGTTGTGTATTTGAGAGTTCTGTAGTTAGAGACAGCATAGTAACCTTATACTTTAGGAATACATGCAAATCTTATTTAGTAGTGGTTAATAAATTAGTTTTGTTAGTTAACAACGCTTGTTGTTCTTTGTTCAACACCACAAATCCATGCCATCCAGGTGAAGCAAAACAGAGAACAACACAGGGAGAGCGTGGGATGATAATGGCATTAAAATAAAGGATCAGCCATGATCATATTGAATGGGGGAGTGTCGTATTCAATATTTTCCCCGCGTCTGTCTGATAGAGAAATTCAAACAGCATTCATTAGGTAAGCAAAACTGAACTTTATTTACTAATTAGAACTGCTAGCAGTAATGGCAGAAACTTGAACTCGGAAGGCAGTCAATTACAAACTGCTGAGTCCGTCCCAAGTCTGCGATAGTACAGAAGAATAGGGCGATTTTTATACATTGTAGGATCAAGATAACATGAATACAACTTGGTCAGGAATTTAATCGAAAGTAAAACATAAGTAATAATCGTTACAATGGCGTCACCTTGCTGACCTTTAGGTGAATGGAGTTTCATATCATTATCTTGTCTTTGTTTTAAGAACGGGACAAATTTGTTTACGAACAGGAAGAGACAGCTTTTCAGCTTGGTATTTATTGAAACTGCTTCTAGGTTCATGACGAACAAGCCTTATCTTAGAATTTCAGAGTCACCCAGTTCTCAGGTCATGTTGACCTCGGCTGTATCTGTGTATTTTGTATCTGTGTCTTAGGTTAAATTCAATTGTACCAAGAAGACTTGACTAGTTTTCCCATCATGCCATTATTTGCTTCACACAATACCGCAGGAGCAGGCCTGAGGGGCTAATAACCTACCCCTATGTTCTATGTTTATATGTTTGTAGCTGGCTTTCCTGTTGTATTTCCGTTGCTTTCTGTAGAGCTGGCCACCTCAGCCCTTCTTTGTCTGCAGAGCATGATGAGTGAGTGTCTACATGTAGGGAAAGACCACCAACTTTCTCCAAGAAACACCAACATATCCTCTTCCGTGTTTCATTCTCCTCTTCATATCAGCGAAATAAAGGTGGTCAAGAAAATCAATATTTCGAGTGCAAAGCGGCAGTTTTTGGAGAGCTGAGAAAACGTAGAAGCAAAGGTTCTGACTAAAATTACTAAAAATATTGCTGTGCAGGCAAAGAATCACTCACTTTCATTAGCATGAAACAAAATCGTCTCTACTATTTTAATCCGAGCTGCCTTCCAATCTGCCTTACTATCACTGATATAGTAGCTGTGGTTATTTGCGATGAATTTGGAGTAGAAATAGAGGAGTCATCCATGCCCCCTGAGATTACTTCAGTGCTGTAGAATAGATTTGTTGTGGCCCCTCAAGGGAGGTGGCAATTCAATCCTCCAGAATACAATGTGCCTGGTGCCAACTGTTTTACAACCCTGTCAAAGTGCAAAGTTCTGCATAATGTGTTTTAGTGTGGTCATCATGCCCTGAAAGGATTGTCTATCTCATCAATATTTTAAATCATGACCAAGAGTCAATCTTTACAGAGCTTAGATACAATAACAACAGCCAGAATCTAGGCTCAGGGAAACGTCATACAAATCAACAAAAGAAATTGCTTTAAATGGTAGCCAATTTGCTGACAGCAATCTCCCACAAACAGCAATGTAATAATGGCCAGATAATCTTTTTTATAATGTTGATAAAGAGATAAATATTGGATAGAACACGGGAGGTAAATTCCCTCCTTTTTCAAATTAGTACCATGGGATCTTTTGCATCCACCTGGCAGACAGGTGGCGTCAACATCTCATCTGACAAACACCTCAAGGTTACACCTCAGTGTTAACATTGGTTTATGTGCTCAGGACCCTGGAGTGGGAGTTGAAACCACAACCTATTGACTAAAAAACAAGAATACTGCTCGCTGATCAACAGTAAGGGCAGCAGGGTAGCAGTAGTTAGCACATTTGCTTCACAGCTCCAGGGACCCAGGTTCGATTCATGGCTTGGGTCACTGTCTGTGCGGAGTCTGCACATTCCCCTGTGACTGCGTGGGTTTCCTCCGGGGGGGTCCGGTTTCCTCCCACAGTCCAAAGATGTGCAGGTTAGGTGGATTGCCCATGATAAATTGCCCTTAGTGTCCGATAAAGTTGGGTGGGGCTACTGGGTTACAGGGATAGAGTGGAGGCGTGGGCTTAAGTGGGATGCTCTTTCCATGGGCTGGTGCAGACTCGATGGCCGAATGGCCTACTTCTGCACTGTACGTTCTATGATAAAGTATGAACAGTTCACACGCATTTGTGGTTCGATCTGCTTATGCCAGGGAATTAATCATTGCGCACATCAGACCTGCTAGGAGATGGACTGCGGAGATATCGGGCCTGCACGGACAGGACATCATCTTGATCATTATCTTCTGGAACAACTTGTTCACTGTTGGTATTCTGAGATGTAGCCATGACTGTTCTCCAGTTCTGTGTAAAATAAAAGAGAATCAATATGTCTAAGTGTGGAAAGACAGACCAAGAAATAGCGAACAAATAAATATATACAAATATTGTCTCTTCATTCTCACTCAAAATGAAAGGAGGTAAACATCATAAATTAGATATTTCATCTAAATTGAGCTATGCTTTGCGAACACTTGAAACGAAACAAAAGCAATTTGTACCATTTCATTATTCTGACAATATTCCTCAATCCCAGCTGCACTGCAATCATCTGACCTTTATATTTCCCACTCCTCCATTCTCATGCTCGCTGAGATGAGATTGCCAATAAAAGTTGGAAGAATTATCCTTTCACCTTCGTGGCCTGTGCTCAAATGCTGCTCGGGCAGAGGAACCAAAGATCTACTTTCTTTGATTGTTAAAAGCTCGGAATGGAATGATCTTGAGAAAATGTCATCTGACCTTCAGCAGTCAGTAGTTCCACATCAACAGCAATCACCAAATTTGGCAGCCAGTTGGTTTAGCTGCCTGTCTTATACCCCGCAAGATGTACATTCCAAAGGAATGTGGAATGAAATGTGGTGCACAGCAGACCGCCAGACCTGTCCTGTCAATTTCCCACCCGGCAAGTTTGATCAAAATAACCCCCATAAGCGACACCATGTCGTTGAAAAGGAAAAATGTGGAAACTAGAAAATGTGCAGAAGCACATTACTAGAAATGCAAATTACACTGAGAAAGAAATGGAGGAATAGTGAAAGGAAAAAAAACAACGTAGGAGTCAAAAATTACTTTCCTCAAGCATAAACCTACAGACAAAACACACCTAACCCAAAACATTTGTGAAGACCAGTTCTCCCTGTGGCCGGCGCAGTTAAACCTACATCACGTATCAGTGCAGCACCAGTTTTGTTGAAATCTGAGCATTAGAAACATAGAAAATAGGAAAAGGAGTAGGCTATTAAACCCTACGAGCCTGCTCCGCCATTCATTGTGAACATTGAATTCAGTAATCTGGTCCCCCCCCCCCCCCCCCCCCCCCCCCCCCCCGCCTTGCCAATATCCATTGATCCAGTGCTACATCCAACTCCTTCTTGAAAACTTACACTGTTTTGGTCTCAACTGCTTTTTGTGGTTCACCACTCTCTGGGTGAAGAAATTTCTCATCTCAGTCCTAAATGGTTTACCCCATATCCTTAGACCGTGACCCCTGGTTCTGGACTCCCCCGCCACACCTGGTTCTGGACACCCTCGCCATTGGGAACATCCTTCCTGCATCTACCTTGTCTAGTCCTGTTAGAATTTTTATAGGTTTCTATGAGATCCCTCATTCTTCTAAACTCCAGCAAATTTAACGCTAACCAATTTAATGTCTCCTCATGTCACTCCCACCATTAGGAATCAGTCTGGTAAACCTTCACTGCACTCCCTATACAGCAGGGACATCCTTCCTCAGATAAGGCGATCAAAACTGCACACAACATTCCAGGTGTGGTCTCACCAAGGACCTGTATAATTGCAGCAAGACATCCCTGCGTCTATACTCAAATCCTCTCACTATGAAGACCAACATACCATTTGCCTGATTTACCACCAGCTGCACCTACATGCTAACTTTCAGCAACTTATGTACAATGACACCCAGGTCCCATTGCACATTCCCATCCCTCAACCTAAAGCCATTCAGGTAATAATCTGCCTTCCTGTTTTTGCTACTAAAGTGCATAACCTCACATTTATCTATATTATACTGCATCTGCCATGCATTTGCCCACTTATTCAACTTATCCAAATCATACTGAAGCATCTCTGTATCCTCCTCGCAGCTCAACCCCCACCCAGCTTTGTGTCATCTGCAAATTTAGAGATGTTACATTTAGTTCCCTCACCTAAATCATTAATATGTATTGTGAGTAGCTGACATCCCAGCACCAATCCCTGCTATACCTCACTAGTCACTGGCTGCCAATCGGAAAAAGACCCGTTTATTCCTATTGTTTGTTTCCTGTCTGCCAACCAGTTTTCTATCCATCGCAACACACTACCCCCAATTCCATGCACTTTAATTTTACACACTAATCTCTTATGTGGGACCTTGTTGAAAGCCTTCTGAAAGTCCAAATAAACCACATCGACTGACTCTCCTTCGTCAACTCTACTAGTTACATCCTCAAAGAATTCCAGTAGATTTGCCAAGCATGATTTCCCTTTTGTAAATCCATGCTGACTGTCCCGTCCTGCCATTGTTTTCCAAACACTCTGCTATTAAATCTTTTATAATAGATTCTAGCATTTTCCCCACTACCGATGTCAGACTGACTGGTCTATAATTTCCTGTTTTCTCGCTACCACCCTTTTTAAATAGTGGGGTCACATTAGCTACCCTCCACTCCGCACAAACTGTTCCAGAGTCTATAGAATCCTGGAAGATGACCACCAATGTATCCACTATTTCTCGGCCACATCCTTAAATGCTCTGGGATGTAGATTATCAGGCCCTGGGGATTTATTGGCCTTCAATCCCATCAATGTTCCAAACACCATTTCCCTACTAATGCTGATTTCTTTCAGTTCCACCCTCTCACTAAAACGTGTGTTCCCCAATATTTCTGATACGTTATTTGTGTCTTCCTTTGTGAAGACAGAACCAAAGTATGTACTTAGCTGGTCATCCATTTCTTTGTTCCTCATTATAAATTCCCCTGTTTATGATTGCACCAATCCTATTCTCTTCAGATACCCATAGAAGCTTTTCCAGTCAGTTTTTATGTTCCTCCTCAAATTTTTCCCTTCTTAAATCAATACCTTTGTTTCTTCTTCGTTGAATTCTAATCTGCTCCCAATCCTCAGGTCTGCTGGTTTTCTTGGTCAATTTGTATGCATTGTCCTTGGCGCTACTGGGCGGGATTCTGCAACCCCCCGCCGGGTCGGAGAATCACCGGGGGGGGGGGGGGGGGGGTGACGTGAATCCCGCCCCTGCCGGCCGCCGAATTCTCCGGCGCCGGAGATTTGGCGGGGGCGGGAATCGCGCCACGCCGGTCGGCACCACTCGCAGCGCCCCCCCCCCCCGCCAGCGATTCGCCGGCCCGCGATGGGCCGAATTCCCGCAGGCTCCAGGGTCCTGGGGAGAGTGATCTGGCCCCAGGAGGTGCCCCCGCGGTAGCCTGGCCCGCGACCGGGGCCCACCGATCCGTGGGCGGGCCTGTGCCATGGGGGCACTCTTTTCCTATGCGCCGGCCATGTAGTCCTCGGTGATGGCCGGCGCGAAGGTGAACTCCCCCTTGGGGATGACATCAGCAGCCGTTGATGCTCCCGCGCCGGCCAGCGGAGTTCCTTTGGCCCCAGCTGGTGCGGAGCCAAAGGCCTTCCATGCCGGCTGTCGGGGTGCAAACCACTCCGTCGCCGGCCTAGCCCCTAGTTGACACCACTCCGTCCCGCCGGGACCTCCCGCCCCACCGGGTACAGGAGAATCCCGCACACTATCTCTAATTTATCTTGTAAGTCATGGTTTGGCCACATTTTCCGTTTTATTTTTGCGCCAGACAGGAATGAACAATTGTTGTAGTTCACCCATGTGCTCTTTGAATGTTTGCCATTGCCTATCCACTGTCATCCCTTTAAGTAATATTCCCCAATCCATCCAGTGAATTGTTTAATTGTCCACCACCATTCACAACTGGATGTGGAAGGCTGCAGAGCTGTGAGATCACTTAACTCTGTCTATCTATCACTTGCTGCTTATGTTGTTTGACATGCAAATAGTCCTGTATAATAGCATCATCAGGTTAGAAACGTAGATTTCCTACAGTGCAGAAAGGAGGCCATCCATCCCATTGAGTCTGCACCGACGCTCTGAACACCTTTGGACTATGGGAGGAAGCAGGACCACTACAAGGAAACCAACACAGACACAGGGAGAAAATGCAAACTCCACACAGTCACCTAAGGCTGGATTTGAACCCGGGTCTCTGGTGCTGTGGGGCAACAGTGCTAACAACTTTGTCACCGTGCCACCCGTTGGTGTCTCATTTTTCTGTATGCCTAGTGCTGCTCCTGGCATTCCCTCCTCCACTCATCGTGGAACCAGTGTTGTTCCCCTGGCTTGGTGGCAACGGTAGTGGGGGATATGCCGGGCCATGAGGTTCCAGGTTGTGGCGGAGAACAGTGCCTCATGGATACCTAGTCTTGAGTTGCTAGATCAGTTCTGAATCTATCCCATTTATCACGGTGTTAGTGCCACAGACCACAATGGATGGTATTCTCAATGCCAAGATGGGACTTCGCCTCCACAAGGACTGTGCAGTGGTCACTCCTACTGATTCCGTCATGAACAGATGCATTTGTGGCAGGCAGTTTGGGGAAAATGAAGTCACATAGGCAGCGCGATAGCATAGTGGTTAGCACCATTGCTTCACAGCAGCAGGGACCCGGGTTCGATTCCCGGCTTGGGTCACTGTGTGGAGTCTGCACGTTTTCCCCGTGCCTGCATGGGTTTCCTGCGGGTGCTCCGGTTTCTTCCCATAAGTCTCGAAAGGCGTGCTATTAAGTAATTTCAACATTCTGAATTCTCCCTCTGTGTACCCGAACAGGCGCCGGAGTGTGGCAACCAGGGGCTTTTCACAGTAACTTCGCTGTTAATGTAAGCCTACTTGTGACAATAAATATTATTATTAATTATTATTATTAACTGGCTTCCTCTTGTGACAGGTGAGGCAAACCTGATGCATGTGAAGATTGAAATAAGCATATCCACTTCATCCTTAGAAGGCAACCTCATTCCTCCAGCTCTTAAAGGCTGCGGATTAAACGAGCCTTCCAACTTGAACATCCAGCCACCCAGACATTAATCCCTGACAGCCTGGCCTCCATAACCAATAGCCTTGAACGTCCATACAGCTCATGCCCCTGACTTTACGGTGCTGCTTGAGTGTGACTGTTCATTCTCACGGCAGTCATATTACCCCTGTGTGAGGGTTTTCAGGCCTCATGAGGTTGAAAAACGTGCATTGTCAGTGTCTCCCACTCTGCCCGTGCCACCTGGCATCTCATGGACTCCACCCATGAACCTCACAGTTGCCTCCAGTGTTGACCCCTGATGTGACCATCAATTCACTCGAGACACGATAGGAAGTAAACTGTGGTTTTAATACACTTATAACTGAGCCTGCCTGCGACCAGAAGAACTGAGGGCAGGCTCACAAGGCTGCAGCACTTTATACTTCCGGTAGTGGGTGGGGCCATGGGCGGAGCCATAGGCAGAGCCGAGAGTGGAGCCCTGTACAAGCTCCTCATCTCCCCCTGTGGGCAGAGCCACGCAACAGCTCACATACAGAGCCCACAAGGACACAATACTCTACAGTGTGAATTACGTGAAGTACATTCACCACAACCCCATGGATTCATTTGCTCCCACCCACTTTCCAGCTGCCACTCTGGAACGGAAATCCCTCAGCAGTCATTTCGCCATAAGTCCAGTTTCGAGGACACTGCAAGCGCTGTCTGCATATCAGATAACAGACCCCTTTAAACCTCGAGGCTCACAGCCATTATAGGATGTTAATGCTTGCAAGTGACCCCATTTCCCTCCACCCCGGCCCCCATGTCATCTCCGCTGCTCCCTCTGCAACTGGCATCCTGGAGGGCAATGTAAATCACGCCGGCGATATGTCATGCCAGCAACTGATGAACATTCAGGGGGAAAGTCCCGGTGGGAGGGCTCGTTAATGATGTTATAATATATTTAAATGAGGTTCCAAAGACAAAAGGCTGGATTCTCCGCAGCCCCTCGCCAAAATCGCATTTGCCGCGTGGGCGGAGAATCCACTTTTACGATAGGATCGGGCCCAGTGCCGCTCCCGCGATTCTCCGGTCGCCGAATCGCTCGCACGCAAATTACGCAGCACGGCTGGAGGGCCATTGCCAGAGGCTCTCCCAGCAATGCTCCGGTCCCGACTGGCCGAATTCCCGGTGGCGTGGTTCATACCACGTCTGGCCGGTCGGGACTCAGTCCGCGGCCACCCTAGTGGGGGGCGAGGGATCAAGTACTGGGGGGGGGGCCTTATGGATGGCTGGGGCAGCAATTGGGCGGGTTAGATCGAGCGGCGTGGGACCGATCTTTGGGGCTTTCTTGTTGGTCCAGGTCCGCCGGCTGAGTCTGCCATCTCATTCGGCGCGGCCGCTGCAGGCCGCTGTTGTGCGCATGCGCCTACTCACAAACGGAAGTGCGGGGACCCCTTCATGAAGCTGAAGCTGCGAGAAGCACTCCGGGGCCCTGCCAGTCCCTTCAAGGTAGGAGAATAGCTGTACATTTATTAAAGGAAAGTCTGGCGTGAAACGCCAGCGTGGGGACAAAAGCCCCGTTTTTGGAGATTCCAGCCCAAAGACTACAGACCAACCTCACTCCTTAACACCGAGCTAAGAACCTGCCAAAGGCTCCGGCAAGGCGCCTGGAGATCACTTGCCATAGGTTGTCGCGGAAGATCAGACAGGCTTTGTCAAGGGTAGGCAGCTGACAGTGAACATCAGGCACCTGCTGAACGTGATCATGACCTAATCCGGGAGAGAAAACCAGGTGATCATCTCTCTGGACACAGAAAAAGCCTTTGCCAGGCTTGAATGGAAGTACCACAAATAGGTACTGAAGTGGTTTGGGTTTGGGTCAGGGCTGACCTCCTGGGTTGATCTACTGTACAGCGTTCCCGTGGCGCCCGTACGGACAAACACCACCAGCTGCGGATGCTTCCGGCTGCACAGAGGCACGAGGCAAGAATGCCCATTGTCCCCTTTGCTGTTTGCGCTGGCAAATGAGCCGTTGGTGATTTCTCTCAGAGCAGCAAAGGGGTGGGGAGGTATCCAAAGGGGAGACAGAGAGTACAGAGTCTCACTCTGTGCGCATGACCTGCTCCATTACATCTTGATCCCCTGACCAACGTGGAAGGAATAATGAAACTCCTGAAGGAGTTCGGAGCCTTCTCAGGTTACAAGCTTAACCTGAGTCGGAGCGAAATCTTCCCTCTGAGCCACCGGGGGAAAGAAGCAGAGCTGGGAAGACTGCCAATCAAACTGGCACAGACTGGACATGGATCCACAAGTGGAACCTGACGAGTCTGGTGAAGGAAGTTAAAAAGGACCTGCAGAGGTGAAACTCACTCCCAGTCTCCCTTGCAGGGAGAGTGAAGTTGATCAAAATCAATGTTCTTATTCAGATCCCTCCCGATCTGCATCCCCAAGGCCTTTTTCAACACAGTTGATAAGTTAATCATGGCATTTGTTTGGGGAGGGGGAAGGGGGAAGAGAACCCAGGTATTAGAAATAAGTTCCTGCAAAGGAGGAGAAATGTGGGAGGCCTGGCCCTCCCGAACCACCAGTTCTATCATTGGGCAGCCACATCAAGGAACCGGAGCGGTGTGGGTGAGGATAGAGGAAGGTTCTTGTGCAGGGACATCCCTCCGAGCACTAGCCATAACCGCACTCCCATTCCACCCCCACCTCCCCCCAACCTCCCGTTCCACCCAACCCGCCCAACCTCCCCGGTCAGACGGTAGAGTATTGACCCTGGGGGAACAGTCGGACACGTTTCAGCTTTCAAGAGGGAATGACCTGAGGTAAATACAGGTTAAAATCTTCCTCGGCAAGGAAACGTCGTTGTACCCCCAGAAACTGCAAGAGACCTGTTTGCTGGCAAGTTAATACCTGAACCACATCTGTGCATAAACCACTCTAAATGTGTTTTTTTTTAAATAAATTTGAAATCCTCATTTATTTTTTTTTCCAATTAAGGCACAATTTAGCGTGGCCAGTCCACCTACCCTGCACATCTTTGGGTTGTGGGGGTGAAACCCACACAGACACGGGGAGAATGTGTAAACTCCACACGGACAGTGACCCGGGGCCGGGATCGAACCCGTGTTCTTGGCGCCCTGAGGCAGCAGTGCTAACCACGGTGCCACCGTGCCGGCTCTAAATGTGTGTTTTGGTCAAGTCTGGCAATATAAAGTCCGCAAGAGTCGCCGGTTGGATCTGCCTCTTTTGTTGATATATCTGTTGGTTTTGTTAGGCTTTGTGAATTTGGGTATAAAATAGAAAAAGCTCAATAAAAATATATATTTTTTAAAATGAGGTTCCTAGCCTTCCATGGCAGGATTCTCGTTGCATCACTAGCGAGGGACCTGGAAAATTGGAAAACGCGATCTCACTGGCAAGAATCGGGATTCCCACCGTATTTTCCGCCCATATCGCCGTTCTCACTGACGGCTAACACGGGCTCATAATTCCACCCACTCTGACCAAGGTTTTCCACTTCCGCCAGCGGCAGGAATGATCGTGGGCGGGACCGAATAATTTGGAGAGCAGCCAAAAGTCTGCTAACTTTGAGCGGGTAGGAGTCCTGTCCTATAATGTGGAGAGTCACACTGAAGTTGTAGAATATTGTGCTGACGCAGAGATTCGAACGAGCTAAAGGCAACAAACTCAGATACCTGCAGCGTAAAAACTTCCTATGGAATGAGACAAGTACATACCAGTGACCACCACGACACACACTATTAGAAGAGCTACTGGACGCTGACATCCTAGGCAGAGGGAACTGTAGTGACATGTACGAACGACTTGTGGAGAAGGCGAATTGGACACAAGTAGGAAATAGGAGGAAAACCTGGGGTTCAAAATAGGGTGGGGATTCTGGAGCAAAGCACTGCACAGGATCAACTCTACCTCCACATGCGCGAGGCTCAACCTAACGCAGCTAAAAGTGGTACATAAAGCTTACTTGACCAGAACCCAAATGAGCAGGTTTTTCCCAGAGGTGGAGGATAGCTGTGAACAGTGCCAAGGAGGCCCGGCCAACTACGCCCACATGTTCTGGCCTTGCCCCAGACTTGCTGGGTACTGGACAGCCTTCTTCGAGGCAATGTCCAAAGTGGTGGGGATAAAGGTGGAGCCGAGCCCGAAAGTGGTAGTCTTCGGGGTACCAGGCCAGATCTCTTCATGGGGAGGAGGGCGGACGCCCTTACCTTTGCCTGTCTGATCGCCCACCGTAGAATCCTGTTCGGCTAGCGGTTAACAGCACCACCTAAAGCTGCAGACTGGCTGTCCGACCTATCAGAATTTCTCCAAATGGAGAAAATCAAATTCAACATCCGTGGGTCAGAAGAGAACTTCCACAAAACATGGGAGCCGTTCACCCGACTGTTCCGAGACCCGGTTGTGGCCAACACATAAATAAATAGCCAGGGGGAAATTGCCAGGACAAGATAGAAAGAGGAAGGCGAGGGAGGACCGGGGAGTGAGTCAGGACTATATTCTGTATGTAAGGGCAATGTATTGCTATGTGATATTAATAAACAGTTATTGTTCAACCGTACAAGACTCTAGGCCACTTAATGAGACAACATACAACAATAATAACAAAACTGAGCTTGCACAATCCACCAATCTGGCCCCACTTGACGTCCAATCATAGTCAAATACAACAAGATGCAAATACTTCAGAAAACACAGCAAAGGGGAATTAGATTGATTTCTCAGATTAAACAGCAAAACTGTGAGAAAATTGCTCTAAGTATGTCAAAATTTATATTTGAAAAAAACACAGGCTATGAGATCTTACTTCTTATTCATCTTTCTGGTACGATAAGCTCTAATACAAGAGGGGTCATTTTTGATCAGCCTAAAGCATGTATAAACTCGATGGTTCACCAACAAAACCCACCTGAAGAGATCATCTGGAGGCCTAGGCATCTCATTGGTTCCTGGGCCTGGGAGGGGGAGCTGATGTGACGGGTGGCTGATGGGATAAAATAGTGAGATACGACTAACAACAAGCCTCTGTAGTTCGGACCCCATCAAAATTCCTTTCCAATAGATTCCCAGGTTACTTTTGGAGTGGTCCCCAGTAAGCTTTGGTTAGGCGGTTTAACATCTGGCGCAACTGGGTCTAGCATGTATTATGTACTCTCCAGCCATTTGTAGATGAAATGGCAATGGGAATCTTCAACTAGTTTAGGATCCCAATCCGTATTGTTAAACTGGCCTTCCTCTTTGGGATGGAAACGCTCAATGCCCATTTAAGGGCCGGGGCGGCAAGGTGACGCGGTGGTTAGCACTACTGTGTCATGGTGCCGTGGACCCGGGTTCGATCCCAGTCCCGGGTCACTGTCTGTGTGGAGTTTGCACACTCTCCCTGTGTCTGCGTAGGTCTCACCCGCACAACCTAAAAAGATGTGCGGGGTAGGTGAATTGACCATGCTAAATTGCCCCGTAACTGGAAAGAAAGAATTGTGTACTCTCAATTTATTTTTAAAAAGGGAGTGTCTGAGAACCTACTTAAGGCGTGAAAGCAGTTTCCAAGGTACCGACTAGATCATTCTCTGAAAATGTCCCCTTTTTACCGTGAGCGGTAGTGAGTCCATGAAATGGAGGATAGTTATTAGCTCATTGGCTGTGGCAGGAGTGGGTGGCTTAGTGGGGCAGTGGTAGGTGGCCCAAAACGTCCATGTGGGTCCATGTTTATTCGGGTTTCAGCCCCCCGATGGTCCCCGAATCTTCCTGGAACATGGTCGGAAATCTGGCCAATATGCCAGGAGACCTCTGAAGGCGGACTGTTTGGAAGAGCATTGAGGCGAACACAAACAAAAAGCTCAGCTGTCCAAGAGGGCCTAGAGGAAACAATAGCCAGTGACTTGTGAATCTTCTCATTCCAAGTCTTGTGGAAGCAATTGCAGCAGGGACTGCGTAGCCAAAGTGGGGCTCCGAGCACACTGGGCGAGATTTAACACAGAATTGACCACCATAGTGCAAGCCATTGTCTCAGGCGGTAGAAGACATTTAAATAAAACCCAAAACAGCCCCTGTGCATTTAAAAAATATTCTGCTATGATGAAAGGTCATCCTAAATAATATTCTGCTATGATGAAAAGGTCATCCCAAATTTAGATGCCAATTGAGTAGCTGTGAAACTCCAGCATTTCCTGCGTTTATTTCATTTTTGATAGATTTTTATTTTCTCAAAAACAGTTCCTCAAAACACAGGGCTCATTCACTGAGATTGCAATAGCAATCTAAATTATGTTGCAAGCATCCTTTATGAAAATAAATATTTTAGATGTCCTGTTGTAGTTTTCAATGATGTGGTGATTGCTAGCCTGGAGTGCAACCGCACATAAATAAACAAAATAATAGCTTTCAATTCAACTCAGCAAAATCTTCTATTTTAACAGTTCAAAAACAAAATGGTCACTTTGATAAATGCAATTTATTCCAACAATAAAACACAAAAATGGCAGAATCTTTCAGGTTAAAATGCTTATTAACATGCTGTATACAGGTCACTGCTACTAATTCATATATTGGGGGCAGCATGGTGGCACAGTGGTAGCACTGCAGTCTCACGGCGCTGAGGTCCCAGGTTCGATCCCAGCTCTGGGTCACTGACCGTGTGGAGTTTGCACGTTCTCCCCGTGTTTGTGTGGGTTTCACCCCTACAACCCAAAGGATGTGCAGGGTAGGTGGATTGAACATGCTAAATTGCCTCTTAATTGGAAAAAATGAATTGGGTACTCTAAATTTATTTAAAAACTAATTCATATATTGTTTGACTTGTCTTTTTAAAATGTATTCTTTCTTGTGATGTGGGTGTCGCTGGCTCGGCCCGCATTGATTGTCCATCCTTAATTTCTCTTGAGTTGGTGGTGATGAGTTGCCTTCTTTAATCTCTGCAGTCCATATAGGGTAGGTACACCCACAGTGCTGTTAGGAAGAGAGTTCCAGGATTTTGACCCAGCGACAGAGAAGGAATGGTGATATATTTCCAAGTCAGGATGGTATGTGGTTTGGAGGGAACTTGCTCTTCTTGCAAGACCCTTTGTGAAGAAGGATTCTTCTCTGAGCAACTAATGCTGAAGGCACAGATTTGCTTAGGATTCCATAAAGAAAGAAGATAATGTTCTTGAAGATACTCGCCTGCATTAAGGTTTACTGACATTTCATAAATTTGACTCACATCTTGGATCTATGGCTGTCAGAAAAGCAATTTCCTACCCGAACAGAGTTTTTACTGAGAATGTCAAAGAAAAGGTAATAAATTTAACTGAGGCCTGATCCACTGGAAAATCTCTACAGAATTTCCTGACAGTTAAGTTTATCAGTCGGCAGGAAATGTAGATGAATAAAACTTTTATGATTTTGTCTAAGTTTGAACTTCCTTGATATGAACCTTCTGGCGAGCAAAATCCATGGGCTGTGATCCTGGTAGTTATGCCTGTACTTGGTGGTGGTGTCCTCCAGCGCTGGCCCAGTTAGACTCTTTGGGAGAGCTCCAATGGGCACCGTTGTCTCTGCGGGTGACACCTAGATGGTCCATGCAGGTCAAAAATCCAAGCTCGTCTTCTATGTCTTTCCTCACACTCCACATAACCCACCTCAGCCCCCATAGGTAAATGGTCAACCCAATCTCTAAAATAAATGATTTGGGCTTACCTAGACCCATCCATGGTGGGGCCCCAACTGTGTGCCCATTTGGAGGTCAACATTCCTCACCAATCTGTTATACACTCCAAGTACCTGCTGGGTCAGGTAAGTGGGAACTCCCAGCATTAGGAGCATTAACTTTTTCAGAGTGGAACTTTCACTCCCACCTGGGAGAAAGTCTCATCATAGAGATCTGCTTGCCTATCAGGCTGCCCGGCAGCTTTGTAGTCCCAGCAGCATCAGGTTCAATGGCCACTGCTGAGGTTAAGGCAGTTTCTAAGAAGTGATGGAGCCCCGAACTTAAAAGGGAAGTCTGGGAGTTGGCAGGCCGTCAGATCATAGAATTAACAGTGCAGAAGGAGGCCATTCGACCCATCGGGTCTGCACCGGCTCTTGGAAAGAGCACCCTACCCAAGGTCCACACCTCCACCCTATCCCCATAACCCAGTAACCCCACCCAACACTAAGGGCAATTTTGGACACTAAGGGCAATTTAGCCTGGCCAATGCTAACCTAACCTGCACATCTTTGGACTATGGGAGGAAACCGGAGCACCCGGAGGAAACCCATGCACACACAGGGAGAATCTGCAGACTCCACACAGACAGTGACCCAAGCTGGGAATCAAACCTGGGACCCTGGAGCTGTGAAGCAATTCTGCTATCCACAATGCTACCATGCTGCCAGGCTGGCAGACTCCGGTGAAGTGGGGGAGGGGTGTGACGGTTTGAGAGGCCGGGAAAGACAAATTAAAGGGGGAATGTGATCTTGCTGGGTGTACTTTCAATGGGCGCAGAGGACCCTCTAAAGGAGGGACACCCCCCTTCCTGCCTGACAGCGGCCTGCCTAGTGAATATTGCTGGCTACCCACCCTGCTGCCATTAATTAGCCACTAAGAGCCTCAATAAGCCTCAGGGGGTTGTACAATCCAGCCTCTAACTTCACAAGTTTCTAGCCCAGTACCAAAATCACCCAGCTACCCATACTCTTTGGGATAAAAGGCGAAAATGCTGGAATTGTTTAACAGGTCTGGCAGCCTCTGAGGAGCGAAAAACAGAGTTAATTGGTCAGATATTGAAAGTGGTGTCAGAAACCTGGCATCCAAAAGAATTTGGTGGTCTTGACCCAACACTTCAACAGCAGCACTCTTGTGACGCTGTTTTCAAATTCAAATAGTTAATTGGTCAGGGACAAGCTCGGCACCCAATTACTGGTGTTGGGCATCTTCGAGAAGTGGGTGCTTTTCCCGGAGTGCCAGTGACAAAGTCAGGCAATAACCATATTGGAGGTTTCTGCTGCCTTGCCAAAAAGAACAGGCAGCTCCTTATGGGGCCAGCTGTGTTGATGTGGGCGAGAAGGTGCCATGCAGGACAATTGAAGGTCCAGTGCACACACCAGAACTAGTCAGTCCCGGAAAAAGCAAGTGGAATACAAAAATGGTCCTGCAGAAAACCCTCCAGCTATGCTCTAAGATGGATCAGACTGTTAGGGTTTGCCAAACGAAATGTTAAAAATACAACCCTGAAGCAAGCAGGCTCATTAAGAAGGAACTTACTGAGCTGTTAACTGGCAACAAGTGGGTTTCCCATTCCATCCTCAGAAAATTGCAGACTCTTCAGTAGAAGTCAAGATCCCAAGAAAAACCTCCAGAACCATGATTCTCAAATCCAGCACCATGTCCCAATCCTTGAAAATCTCTGAAATTCCGGCCCAATGTTTCAGGTCTGTGACCTTGCATCAGAACCCCTCAGGGCATCATCGTGGTCGCTGACACCTGAAACTGTCTGCCCACAACTGCTGCTAGACTTGCTGGGCACATGCAGCATGTTTTGTTTTCATTTCAGATTTCTAGTATCTGCAGTGTTTTACTTTTGGGCAAAACTGGTTTCAAAACATTTCATGTGGTGGAAACAGAACCGATGCAAAATCAACCAGGTCGCCGCCACATATTTCAAAAGTATCATTTATCTTTTGTAAAACGTGAATAAATGTTCCTCCATATTTTAATTTAGGGCCCATTACTCCATTAGTTTGACAAGCTGGCATTTCATCTGATTATTTTTAAGGACTGCCGGCTACTTGTTAAGGCACGTTCAATGAAACAAAAGGCTAAACAGGAACGATATGAAAGAAAAATTGTTTGAGAACTCTCCACTGAGGTAATGCTGGTATAATTTTCGTTGGTGAAAGCGTTCACAGAGCATCAGCATACCACCAAAAACGATTGAAAAAAAATAAGATTTGAAACCTTTGACATAATGTTTTGATTTTGCCAGCTCGGGAGAGGCACCGGCCTGAAATGAGTGGCCAGCGACTATTTTGAGCCTGTGACAGCTGCAGACTGTGGAGAGCAGCTCCCTTGACTCACGTCGATGGAATGTGCCCTTTGATGGAAACGACAGGCGACACCACTCGCGCCGCTTCAATCTTTTCAAAAGAAAACTTAGTAATACCTTAATGACACCTTTTTTGTTTTCAAAACTAACATTCCAGCTCCTTTAATCATTCGTCGGTGAAACTAAAGTGTGAGTAAATGGGCCATACCTGGATGCCGAACCTTCTCTGCTGGAGTGAACCGTCACCCAAAACTTCTCCAGCTCCAAACTCGCGCGACCGAGGGGAGAACCTGACACCAGGGTCCTCGCCTGGAATGTGGAAATAAGTTGGTGCCTGTCTGACAAGTGGCAGAACAGGACTCACAGCAAGAAAAAAACGTTCATGTTTCTTTGTTTCGTCTTTTATTTTGATTTGAGTGTACTTTATTAATAAACGATGAACGCTGATGATGAAGCTTGTTTGTTTTTATTTCAGCAATGTTTAGATGGGGCCTGCTCAAAGTACAGGTGGCGGTGACATCAGCGTTATTTTAGTCAATGTTCTGACTGATAAATAAATCACAGACTGATTTGGGATTATGCTGTCACAGAAGTTTATCAACATCGTTTGAAAAACATTTTCTGCCTGATCGGACTATACTATCAACATTAACATAAAAATAATCGTGGTGAGTTGTGACGAAATTTAGCAATGCTAATGAAGTAATGTAAAGGCTATCGTGTGAATTCGCGAGTAGACTGGATGGAATTGTCGGTATTTCTCATGAACAAAAGGATACCTGAAGCAATGAACTGCCAGCACAGATGTGGAAAGCTTTTTTAAAATCACTGCGTGAGAGCACAAGTGTATCACCTCTCTTATGAATTCTAGCTCAGGATGGGCCTGCAGTTGTTCCTAGGTTTGAGCTCCAAAGCTCCAATATTTGGATGGTAATTTCATTTTGGAGCTTTCGCTAACTTTCTGGAAAGTAAACATTGTCACAATTTCTTTCAGTGTAGAAAATAAGCACGAAAAGGACTGTGCAAGAATAGGCAGCGTAATGGCACTCACCATCAAATATAATAAACCAGTTGTTATTTAGTGTATCATCTCAGATTTTAATCTGAAAATAAAAGATAAATCATGCCGTTTGTGTGCTCTGACTGAAGGCAGCTCCTTGGCTCATTGTCAGCTGGTGCTTCATCCTGAGCCATTGGCAGTTTTTGTCAGTGGCTGTTTACCATTGCCTTCCACTCTCAGCACATAGCTGCGCAATGCCCCTTCTCATTCTCATTACAAAATACACACTCGCCTCTTGTTCCATTCACAGCATCCGCCAGCAGCATTCTTTTCTCACTTGATTGCTTTTGTACAAACACTAACCTGCCTCATGGCTCCTCCTTCACTGTACTCTATAGAACATAGAACAGTACAGCACAGAACAGGCCCTTCGGTCCTCGATGTTGTGCCGAGCAATGATCACCCTACTCAAACCCACGTATCCACCCTATACCCGTAACCCAACAACCCCCCCCCCTCCCCCCCTCCCCCCCCTCCCCCTCCCTGAACCTGGGACCCTGGAGCTGTGAAGCATTTATGCTAACCACCATGCTACCCTGCTGCCTTCACTCTACTACGCATGTGCTTTCCAATCACCTTCGCCTCATCCTGAATCCGTTCTTCTACTTGCACTCAGCATCCAGGCAAGAAGTAGAAGGCTCAGACCATCAGCACTTTCTGCTGTAGAGGTCATTAATTGTCATTCTCTCATTCAACATGACAAGCTACTGCACAACACAAAGGAAAGGGTAAGATTGGAGGATCACAGAATGCTGGCAAAGCTGGAGCAGCAAGCACTATCATAGGGTTATCATAGAATTTACAGTGCAGAAGGAGGCCATTCGGCCCATCGAGTATGCACGGCTCTTTCATAGAATTCATAGAATTTACAGTGCAGAAGGAGGCCATTCGGCCCATCAAGTCTGCACTTGCTCTTGGGCAGCACGGTAGCATGGTGGTTAGCATAAATGCTTCACAGCTCCAGGGTCCCAGGTTCGATACCCGGCTGGGTCACTGTCTGTGTGGAGTCTGCACGTCCTCCCCGTGTGTGCGTGGGTTTCCTCTGGGTGCTCCGGTTTCCTCCCACAGTCCAAAGATGTGCGGGTTAGGTGGATTGGCCACGCTAAATTGCCCTTAGTGTCCTAAAAAGTAAGGTTAGGGGGGGGGGGGTTGTTGGGTTACGGGTATAGGGTGGATACGTGGGTTTGTGTAGGGTGATCATTGCTCGGCACAACATCAAGGGCCGAAGGGCCTGTTCTGTGCTGTACTGTTCTATGTTCTATGAAAGAGCACCCCACCCAAGCCCACACCTCCATCCTATCCCCATAACCCAGTTACCCCAGCCAACACTAAGGGCAATTTTGAACACGAATGACAATTTATCATGGCCAATCCACCTGACCTGCACATCTTTCGACTGTGGGAGGAAACCGGAGCACCCGGAGGAAACCCACGCACACACGGCGAGAATGTGCAGACTCCGCACAGACAGTGACCCAAGCCGGGAATCGAACCTGGGACCCTGGAGCTGTGAAGCAATTGTGCTAACCACTATGCTACCGTGCTGCCCACAATCCAATGGTTCCTTTAGAACTGGCGGAATATGATATTTTGAGACTGAGGGTTTCTTTGAACAGGGGCCCAAAGGACTATTCCTTCCACACCTTCATGAATCTCTGGGAAATGTGCAAATACACTTCTTTACCACTTGAAGCTGCCTTTCATCCACTATTTTCTAGTCTCACGATACCATCTCAGCTTTTACCTGATTCCCCAAAGTTATTCTCAGCAGCCATAGCTCCCTGAGGAAGACCCCTCAGGAGGTGAATATTTCTGAGGAAGCACTGTCATCAATCATTCATTCCATCACTCTCAAGCATCAGCAAAGAGATTTATTGGGATAGAATGAGTTAGATAGATCTATACACAATGAAACTGTTACAATCCAAGTTGATGTTATAACACATGGGACGATCCCAGAATGGAACTCTGGCTCAATAGCTTTTAGATTTTTGAATGTCACAGGACAACTAATTAGTTTTAACAATAAAAAAAATTAAACATGGAAAAATTGGATTATAATACAATACACCTTTACTCCCCCCCAATTGTTTAATAAATACAATAGATTTAAAGATTAACATGGATTACAAAGATTACAAACATATCTTGATCTACAATGGTCTCATTAAGCACACAAGATGACTGAGCAAATAAGTTCTCCACTCTGAACCCCAAGTGAATATTGTGGACATCTCCTGAGAATCCCCCCAGATGATTGTCATGTGAGAGTTTCCAAACTCCACTCCCCAAAAGCCACTTTAAAATCTTCTCTCATAATTATGCTTTCCTGTAGTGATTTGCATTCTGAAATCCGGACCAGGTTTTCAAAATGACACTTTTAAACAAAGCTTCTGTTCCACTTTTAACAGTGAATCCAGTCTAGGATTTACATCAACCCCTCACTTTTGGATTTCTTTGTCTTAACTGCTGTGAAAACTGCTTTCAGTTCCCAGACTATTAGAATTACATCAAACATGTTATGTACCCTGAAGTCTGTTGTCCCACTTTGAATTTTGTTTCAGCAATTGTCTCTTTAGCTCAGAATATTTTCTTCACTCTTCTTTGTATTCTTCTGAACAATACCCTGGTCTTTGTTCTCTTAACTTCAGGAGTCATAAATTATCTTTCTGTCCTTTCGCTCTGGAAAATGGCCTACTGTTAGATAGATAGATAGAGAAATACAGCACAGAACAGGCCCTTCGGCCCACGATGTTGCGCCGAACTTTTGTCCTAGGTTAATCATAGAATTTTGGACAATTTGTCATGGCCAATCCACCCAACCTGCACATCTTTGGACTGTGGGAGGAAACCGGAGTACCCGGAGGAAACCCACGCAGTCACGGGGAGGATGTGCAGACTCCACACAGACAGTGACCCAAGTCGAAATCGAACTTGGGACCCTGGAGCTGTGAAGCAATTGTGCTATCCACAATGCTACCATGCTGCCCTTAAGAAGTTAACCTACACTCCCTTATTCTACCCTAATCCAAGTACCTATCCAATAGCCGTTTGAAGGTCCATAAATTTTCCGACTCAACTACTACCACAGGCAGTGCATTCCATGCCCCCACTACTCTCTGGGTAAAGAACCTACCTCTGACATCCCCCCTATATCTTCCACCATTTATCTTAAATTTATGTCCCCTTGTAATGGTGTGTTCCACCCGGGGAAAAAGTCTCTGACTATCTACTCTATCTATTCCCCTGATCATCTTATAAACCTCTATCAAGTCGCCCCTCATCCTTCTCCGTTCCAATGAGAAAAGGCCCAGCACCCTCAATCTTTCCTCGTATGACCTACTCTCCATTCCAGGCAACATCCTGGTAAATCTCCTCTGCACCTTTTCCAAAGCTTCCACATCCTTCCTAAAATGAGGTGACCAGAACTGCACACAGTACTCCAAATGTGGCCTGACCAAGGTTTTGTACAGCTGCATCATCACCTCACGGCTCTTAAATTCAATCCCTCTGCTAATGAACGCTAGCACACCATAGGCCTTCTTCACAGCTCTATCCACTTGAGTGGCAACTTTCAAAGAACAATGAACATAGACCCCAAGATCTCTCTGCTCCTCCACATTGCCAAGAACCCTACCATTAACCCTGTATTCCGCATTCAGATTTGTCCTTCCAAAATGGACAACCTCACACTTGTCAGGGTTAAACTCCATCTGCCACTTCTCAGCCCAGCTCTGCATTCTATCTATGTCTCTTTGAAGCCGACAACAGCCCTCCTCACTATCCACAACTCCACCAATCTTCGTATCATCTGCAAATTTACTGACCCACCCTTCAACTCCCTCATCCAAGTCGTTAATGAAAATCACAAACAGCAGAGGACCCAGAACTGATCCCTGCGGTACGCCACTGATAACTGGGCTCCAGGCTGAATATTTGCCATCCACCACAACTCTCTGTCTTCTATCGGTTAGCCAGTTTGTTATCCAACTGGCCAAATTTCCCACTATCCCATGCCTCCTTACTTTCTGCATAAGCCTACCATGGGGAACCTTATCAAATGCCTTACTAAAATCCATGTACACTACATCCACTGCTTTACCTTCATCCACATGCTTGGTCACCTCCTCAAAGAATTCAATAAGACTTGTAAGGCAAGACCTACCCCTCACAAATCCGTGCTGACTATCCCTAATCAAGCAATGCCTTTCCAGATGCTCAGAAATCCTATCCCTCAGTACCCTTTCCATTACTTTGCCTACCACCGAAGTAAGACTAACTGGCCTGTAATTCCCAGGGTTATCCCTATTCCCTTTTTTGAACAGGGGCACGACATTCGCCACTCTCCAATCCTCTGGTACCACCCCTGTTGACAGCGAGGACGAAAAGATCATTGCCAACGGCTCTGCAATTTCATTTCTTGCTTCCCATAGAATCCTTGGATATATCCCGTCAGGCCCGGGGGACTTGTCTATCCTCAAGTTTTTCAAAACGCGCAACACATCTTCCTTCCTGACAAGTATCTCCTCAAGCTTATCAGTCTGCTTCACGCTGTCCTCTCCAACAATATGGCCCCTCTCATTTGTAAATACTGAAGAAAAATACTTGTTCAAGACCTCTCCTATCTCTTCAGACTCAATTCACAATCTCCCGCTACTGTCCTTAATCGGACCTACTCTCACTCTAGTCATTCTCATATTTCTCACGTATGTGTAAAAGGCCTTGGGGTTTTCCTTGATCCTACCCGCCAAAGATTTTTCATGCCCTCTCTTAGCTCTCCTAATCCCTTTCTTCAGTTCCCTCCTGGCTATCTTGTATCCCTCCAGCGCCCTGTCTGAACCTTGTTTCTTCAGCCTTACATAAGTCTCCTTCTTCCTCTTAACAAGACATTCAACCTCTCTTGTCAACCATGGTTCCCTCACTCGACCATCTCTTCCCTGCCTGACAGGGACATACATATCAAAGACACACAGTACCTGATCCTTGAACAAGTTCCACATTTCACTTGTGTCCTTCCCTGACAGCCTATGTTCCCAACTTCTGCACTTCAATTCTTGTCTGACAGCATTATATTTACCCTTCCCCCAATTATAAACCTTGCCCTGTTGCTCGCACCTATCCCTCTCCATTACTAAAGTGAAAGTCACAGAATTGTGGTCACTGACCACTAAGCACTGACTCACTACTATTTACTCTTCACACTGTAGCCCTCTTTAAGCACAATAGAATCACAGTTGGATCTTAAACAACCCTCACACATACAAACACCTTTGTCCAGCATGAATCTAACTATAGTATTAACCCTTCCAGGCACAGAAACATTAATATCTTATTTCTTAAACATGATATCTTATTTCTAATATTTACCAATACAAATCTAATTCCCTTAAACCGACCCTTGTTTCCCTAAAAAAAAGCGCCAAGCACTGGTGAGCAGCATCTGATACTTGGGACCAGGACAAACCAGGCGATAATTTGCCAGAGGGAGAGGGCCTCCAAAAATTCTGCTGACGAGAACAGAGATGTGAATTTCAGGGGCTGTATCAATGAGAAGTAGACAGTTTTCTATGCACAGTTATATCAGGCTGCTAAGAATTTTCACTAAAATGGCTTAAAATGAGGAAGTGGTTGCTTCCAGCCTTTGTGATGTAATCTCTCATAACACCAGCACTCTGTCTTAAAGAGTTGGGACAACTCCAGGGATTCTACAGTGTACCCCTGTAACGTAACTTAATGCTCACAGCCTTTGCAGACTCTGGGTTCGAACCTGAGCTCCATCTTGGATGGGTGCCATTCATTTTAGACAAATTGATCATCAACAATGTTTGCCATAAGCCCCTCAGATGCTCTCATTTGGGAAGAACCTAGTTTTCCAGTTCTGCTGAAGCCCTCAGCACTCTGCAAAAGACCGCAGGAAACTACAAAAGTTTGTGAATGTAGCCCAGTCCATCACGCAAACCAGCCTCCCATCCATTGACTCTGTCTGTAATTCCCGCTGCCTCGGAAAGGCAACTGGCATAATTAAGGACCCCACCCACCCCGGACATACTCTCTTCCACCTTCTTCCGTCAGGAAAAAGATACAAAAGTTTGAGGTTAAGTACCAACCGACTCAAGAACAGCTTCTTCCCTACTGCCATCAGACTTACCTCGTATTAAGTTAACCTTTTCTCTACATCCTAGTTATGACTTTAACATTACATTTTGTAGTCTCTCCTTCCTTCCCTATGTATGGTGTGTGTTGCCTGTACAGCATGCAAGAAACAATACTTTTCACTGTATACTAATACATGTGAGAATAATAAATCAAATCAAAAATCAAATCAAATCAAAATCATTTGCCCCTAATGTGTGTCCCACTGGTGGGAAGGATGGGCTGAGGCTGGGTGTTGGGTAGTGGCCGGTGGGTGATGGGTAGGTTGGGGTGCTCAGGGCATAAGAACATAAGAATTAGGAGCAGGAGTAGGCCATCTGGCCCTTTGAGCCTGCTCCACCGTTCAGTGAGATCATGGCTGATCTTTTGTGGACTAAGCTCCACTTTCCCGCCCGAACACCATAACCCTTTATTCCTTTATTCTTCAAAAAACTATCTATCTTTATCTTGAAAACATTCAATGAAGGAGCCTCAACTGCTTTACTGGGTAGGGAAGTCCATAGATTCACAACCCTTTGGGTGAAGAAGTTCCTCCTGTGCTCAGTCCTAAATCTACTCCTTATTTTGAGACTATGCCCCCAAATTCTGCTTTCGCCCGCCAGTGGAAACAACCTGCCCGCATCTATCCTATCTATTTCCTTCATAATTTTATATGTTTCTATAAGATCCCCCCCCGCATCCTTCTAAATTCCAACGAGTACAGTCCCAGTCTACTCAACCCCTCCTCGTAATCCAACCCCCTCAACTCTGGGATTAACCTAGTGAATCTCCTCTGCACACCCTCCAGCGCCAGTACATCCTTTCTCAGGTAAGAAGACCGAAACTGAACACAATACTCCAGGTGTGGCCTCACTAACATCTTATACAATTACAGCATAACCTCCCTAGTCTTAAACTCCATCCCTCTAGCATTGAAGGACAAAATTCCATTCGCTTTCTTAATCACCTGTTTCACCTGTAAACAAACTTTTTGTGACTCATGCACTAGCACAGCCAGGTCCCTCTGCGCAGCAGTATGTTTTCATATTTTATCATTTAGATAATAATCCCTTTTGCTGTTATTCCTACCAAAATGGATAACCTCACATTTGTCAACATTGTATTCTATCTGCCAGCCCATGCCCATTCACTTAAACTATCCAAATCCCTCTGCAGACTTCCAGTATCCTCTGCACTTTTTGCTTTACCACTCATCTTTAGTGTCATCTGCAAATTTGGACACATTGCACTCGGTCTCCAACTCCAAATCATCTGTATAAATTGTGAACAATTGTGGACCCAACTGTAGCCACCTGGGGTGGCCACGTCCCGATTCAAAATGGACACTCGCAAAGAGTGCAGGGAAAAATGGACAACACCAGAGAAAACAAGCAGGTGCAAGGTTTCCTGTGTATTAAGATTTGCAGAACTCAGACAGAACTGAAACCAATAGCCATTAACATATTAATGAGCTATCCCCAGGGACAAAAAGAAACATTGAAACAATCGAGACCAAGACAGACTCCCGGCGCTAGTGGGAGCTAAAACAAAGGCAGGCCAACGGCCCCATTGGGCCCGCCCAACGATCAGGGAGTGGCTGACAGCTGGCCCTTGAAGGGTGACAGCTGGTTGTGTGATGGAGACATTTATATTGTGCAGGCCTGTGGCTCTATGCTAAGAGAATGGTGTGTGGGCTTACAGATGGAGGTAACTGAGGGATGTGTACCTTTGCTGGGAGCGTAGCTCCAGTGTGATGGGGAATCTGGGATTTACACAGAGGCTGTGACAAGGAAATGGTCTGGGTTTCTGGGCAGGTCTGGGATGGATGGACTCGTATGATCTGATACCAATGGGTCACTGTAAACCTGCAGAGATGGAGATATCGCCTGATCCTTATGAGTGGTTAGCTGATAGTCTCACGAGTCAGGCTGTTACTCTGAGTGTCAGTGTGCCAGGGAGGGTTCCAATGGCACCGGTGAATGTGTCCTTTGGGGTTAGCTCTGTTAATCTCCTGCTTCTTCTGGTGTGCAGTTGTGCATCAAAGGTGTGCAATGAGGAGTGTCGACACCTGGTAGTCCGACGATTGATCATGGCCACGCCCATCCCCTTGATTATACTGCTCATACATCAGGGCTCAAACAGATGGTTTGGCTGAATGGGTTTCCACATGGCCAGGAGACCTCAGAGCATTTCCTGGAGACCGCAGTAGTCTCAACAGTCAGGAGCTTGTCAATTACACCTAAGGGGTGGGTTGCAATGCTTTTAGAGTAGCTATGAGACATTCTGCCAGTGCACTCTGATCCACACACTTGGCACTAAGCCTGCCCCCGTAGGAGCTCCACGCATACAAACCCCAGCAAGCCCAATTCATGTAAAAAGTTTTCTTATCTCCCTGCTCCCCTTCACAACCCATGATGCTGGGTCCCCACTTATAAATACTCACACCAAGTTAGGCCCGCGTGACTGCTGCCTGGGACTCGTGGAGCAGAAAGAGATCCCCTCACTTTTCTGAACTCTAGCGAGAACAATCCTAATCTAGCCAGTCGCTCCTCACATGACAGTCCTGCCATCCCTGGAATCAGTCTGGTAAACCTTCGCTGCACTCCCTCGAGAGCAAGAACATCCTTCCTCAGAAAAGGAGACCAAAACTGCACACAATATTCTAGGTGTGGCCTCACCAAGGTCCTGTCTAATTGCAGCAACACATCCCTGCTTCTATACTCGAAACCTCTCGCAACGAAGGCCAACATACCATTAGCCTTCTTTCCCGCCTGTTGCACCTGCATGCTTACCTTCAGCGACTGGTGCACAAGGACACCCAGGCCCCATTGCACACTCCCCTCTCCCAATTTACAACCATTCAGATAGTAATCTGCCTTCCTGTTTTTGCTTCCAAAGTGAATCACTTCACAGTTATCCAAATTATACTGCATCCGCCATTGATTTGCCCACTTGCCCAACCTGTCCAGATCTTGACCAATATCTCCAGGAGGACAAAATATTAGTATTGTGATTAAATTTCGCTGTAGCGCCTAAAAAATAACCAGGAGGCTGTCAGAGGATTCAAAAGGTGCAACACACAAGATGATTCTACATCATTGAAGTATGAAGGAAGGCTAAGAGAGTGCCATCTGATTTCATTAGCAAAAAGGACACATATTTTTAAAATTGAAGGGTATTGATAGATTAACTGGTCCTTCATCTTGTTACTAATTATTAGATGTAACTGTGCAGAATGTTTTGATGTTTACCTGTGCAGCAGTCATGGCATTCCAAACATAATTCATTGTTTGAAGCACTTGAGATGCTTTGACAATGCGATCAGGACAAAGGATCTTCTATGACATTATTAAAAAGACCAATGATGTAAAGAATATAGTTCATATTAAGGATTTATATCTTGTGAGATAGACTAAGCACAAAAAGTAATGAAGTATTTTCCAGCACTGAATCTTAGGTACCACAGATAAATATTGCACAGCCAGATATCACTGTTGCATTGGGAGAGGAAAGGAACACATTCCTGTCGCAACAAAACATGATAATGATTTGTTCAGATCCCAATGAGAACCTGGACAGTCAGGTGGCTTGACGGGCATTTCTCTTTTGTTACTCTTTAATTTCCAATGAATTTGAGATAACATAACAAGTGGCATCCCCATTAAAATGTCAAAAGCTTTGCATTTATGTCAGTCCACAGTGAGCTAAGAACATTTGTGAAATACCATCAACATAAGCACCAATAAGGCAAACCAATCAACCCAGTTAGCTCATCAATCTGGGTGCACTTGTAGGATTTGGTCTTCCTCTCCAATTCCAGCTAATGTTAGATGGTTCAGATGGGTGAGAGTTCAACGTCAAGATGAAGACTTCCTGCCATCTAATGCTGGAATTTCCTACTTAGGCAACGATCCCATTTTAGATGCAAGTGCTCTGAAATTAGAATTCTGGTGCACTGCACCACAGACCACTCCTCTTCTGCCATCGAAGACTAGGAAACATATTTCCACTGCCAGATGTTCTGTAACATTTCTGTGTTTGAGTACATACCTCCGTGTCAGTGAGTAAGTGGGGAGACAAAATTTGACAGGAGCAAGATGGTACCAGCTCTAAGCATGATAAATACCTCCAGTTTAACCATCCCCTATTCCCTCAATTCTCTCATATAACTCATGATGGTGGGGATGATCTTAAATGGAGACAAGAGTTTATCCTTTTTAGCAATCCCCTAGCTTGGGCTGGTTTTCTCTTACAATGTGTCATCCTGCACATAGAGCAGCAGTCTTACAATGTTACGAGTTTAAATAGCACTTGCATTAAGCAACATCTAACCATTCTTCACACCGGTAACTGTTCATGTATTATGCTGTTATGTTAGGTCACTTCAGAGATTAAGTTCTAAGTAGCCACTTGAATTTGTACTATGCTACATTATGGCGATTTATGTGAAGCATCCAATGGGCTAATGATCACTTGGATGACTGCACAAGGTAAGGTTGTATGAATGCATATATGTGAAACCAATTGGATTGGGTTTTATGGAGTGCAGTGCTCCATGAACTTGGCCAGTGAATAACAGCTGACCTGTTGCCATTTAATGGCTGAAAACAAATTACTGCAGATGCTGGAATCTGAAACTAAAAGAGAAAATGCTGGAAAATCTCAGCAGGTCTGGCAGCAACTGTCGGGAGATAAATGAGCTAACGTTTCGAGTACAGACAAAGGGTCAGACAAAAGAGTCCCTTTGACAAAGGGTCATCTGGACTCGAAACATTAGCTCTTTTTTCTCCCTACAGATGCTGCCAGACCTGCTGAGATTTTCCAGCATTTTCTCTTTTGGTGCCATTTAATGGCTGATTGGCTGTTACTAAACTGGAGGCAAGGTTTTCGCCAGTCAGGGACAGGACATCCCATCTCAGAGAGCTGCCGACCAATCAAACTGGCGGCACGGTAGCACCAGGATCCGAGGTTCGATTCCCACTTGGGTCACTGTCTATGTGGAGTCTGCACATTCTCCCCGTGCCTGCGTAGGTTTCCTCTAGTTGCTCTAGTTGCTCTGGTGTCCTCCCACAAGTCCCGAAAGACGTGCTGTTAGGTGAATTGGACATTCTGAATTCTCCCTCTGTGTACCTGAACAGGTGCCAGAATGTGGTGACTAGGGGATTTTCACAGTAACTTCATTGCAGTGTTAATGTAAGCCTACTTGTGACAATAAAATATTATTAATAAAATATTAAATGGTGGCAGCTCGCCAGTAAAAAAAACAATAGTGACTACGGCATTCAGGGTTTGAGGAGGCAAGCTGCATTGGATGAGGACTTGGGAAGCTTTTGGTGATTTTGTACTTAAGGTACTGTATGCATTACTTATAAAATGCTAAGCCATTTTACTTGGTGCAAAAGGATATCCTTTTTTCCATATTCCAACAATATACATTGGGACCAAAAGAGAAAATGCTGGAAAATTTCAGCAGGTCTGGCAGCATCTGTAGGGAGAGAAAAGAGCTCATGTTTCGTGCCCAGATGACCCTTTGTCAAAGCTTTGGGAGGCTGGTTAGCTCATTTGGCTAGACAGCTGCCATGTAGATCAGATTAACATCATTAGCTTGATCCCCATTCTAGCTGAGGTACACTCAAGGCTGCCTCCTTGCTCTACCTGTAGAAAAATAAAATCACACTACTGTGCCTGCAAATAACCAGCAAGGACTTACTTTCAGGCAGAGAACTGAAGAACAACAGTATACAGAGGGCACAGAGATACTTTAGTGCTGGAGTTGTTTACTAATTTCAGGTAAAATTGGTTTTGGGTGATAATGTGAAATTGGTACCATTAATTCAGCTGTCCAAATATGTCCAAACACCTGTTCCAATTTACAAACCAGGGGGCTATATAAGATGCATCTGAATCAATATTGTTCATTTTACCCATACCATGATGTTTTATGGTATTTTTTTCTAATCAATATCCATAAAGAATGTGGCTGAATTCTGGGCCTCCCAGCCATCATTCCCAATAGAGACGATCCAAATTTTGCTCTGAATTTAAAATCAGAAAAACATTGCATTGATGATCAGCAGATCTGTAATCTAAAGACCAGACTAATATCATAGAATTTAGAATTTACAGTGCAGAAGGAGGCCATTTGGCCCATTGAGTCTGCACATGCTCTGGGAAAGAGCACCCCCCCCCCCCCCCCCCCCCCCACCAAGGTCAACACCTGCACCCTATCCCCATAACCTAGTAACCCGACCCAAGCCTAAGGGCAATTTTGGACACTAAGGGCAATTTATCATGGCCAATCCACCTACCTGCACATCTTTGGACTGTGGGAGGAAACCGGAGCACCCGGAGGAAAGCCACACACACATGGGGAAGATATGCAAACTCCACAGAGTGACCCAAGCCGGAATCGAACCTGGGGCCCCGGAGCTGTGAAACAATTGTGCTATTCACAATGCTGCCATGCTGCCCTTGCTCTGGGAACATGAGTTCAAGTTCCACTATGGCAACTGGCGGAATTTAAATTCAATTAACTATATCTGGAATTGAAAGATAGCATCATGAGGCTGTCACTCATTGCTGTATGAACCCACCTGGTTCACTAATGCCCTGCTATCCTTTACCTGGTCTGGTCTAAATCTCACTCCAGACCCACAGCAATGGGGGTGACTTTTGAAGCCACTCAGTTCAAGGGCAAACAGGAATGGGTAACAAATGCTGACCTAGCCAGCAATGCCCACATCCCATGTAAGAATAAATATTAAAAAACAAGTGAGGAGTGATGATGCTGCTGCCTTTCCCCATCCAAAGTGATAGAAAAAATTGGCTGACACATTTAAATGATGTGCAAATGATGAAAATATGTTTTGCAACCTGCTCCATTGCAGCTGCTCCATAGCAACACCAGACTCTCGGGATGCCTGGCATTCCAGGTGTACATTGTAGCGATGGTGTACAGAGCAGAACATGCTCGTTATACTTCCAATTTCCAGCAGCCGCAGCAATTTATTTTTGCAACCAGGAAAACTGTTGGAAGGGAACAGGTAAACCCTCACTCTATAATAGCTGCCCTCCCATTTGGTCCATTTAATAATGTTGTTTGGTATCTCATTTAGAAGGCTGACAGCTCATATGGTTGAACATAAACTGTTTATCAACAATTCCTAATTACATCCATCTTCAAGGTATAAACCTGCATGGGTGCTGCCTCCATGCTGACTCCTTCCAGGCTCTACATGGGTGCTGCCTCCATGCTGACTCCTTCCAAGCTCTACATGGGTGCTGCCTCCATGCTGACTCCTTCCAGGCTCTACATGGGTGCTGCCTCCATGCTGACTCCTTCCAAGCTCTACATGGGTGCTGCCTCCATGCTGACTCCTTCCAGGCTCTACAACACACATTCTACCATCATGTGATTCACTACATCATACTGTGGGTGGTGCTTTTCTCCAAATTAATCCTTGATCTGCTGAACACCCTTATCATAGATATCATAAAATTTACAGTGCAGAAGGAGGCCATTCGGCCCATCGAGTCTGCACCGGCTCTTGGAAAGAGCACCCTACCCAAAGTCAACACCTCCACCTTATCCCCATAACCTAGTAACCCCAACACTAAGGGCAATTTTGGACACTAAGGGCAATTTAGCATGGCCAATTCACCTAACCTGCACATCTTTGAACTGTGGGAGGAAACCGGAGCACCCGGAGGAAACCCACACACACACGGGGAGGATGTGCAGACTCCACACAGACAGTGACCCAAGCCGGAATCGAACCTGGGACCATGGAGCTGTGAAGCAATTCTGCTATCCACAAGGCTACCGTGCTGCCCTTATACTACTCCTCCCTCAATCCCTTACCCAAATAAACAATTTTCTTTATTTCAATGCTGCCCTTTCTCACTCACTCAAGTCTCTGACTATATCAATTCATGAATTTAGGAATTTATAAAAAGACTGGAGGCTTGATGCTGCTTCCAGACCTTGTTCCAATACATTTGGAGGAACGGTAGTGTCAGTTGCTTTGGGTTCATTTTGTCGGTTTGGCATTGAAATTGTAGTACTTTGTGGATGGGATTTTCCAGCTCTTCCAGTTGTCGGGATCTTCTAGTCCAGCTGAAGGAAAACCCATACGGTGGGTTCCCTGGTGGCCGGACAGTTGGTACAAAATGCCATGGACTTCAGCAGGATTGGAAGATCCTGCCAACAGCCAATAGCAATCCTCCTCCATGGCCAGAAAACACCCCGCATGTGGGGGGAGGGGGAGGGGGGGGAAGGAGGGGTATCCGGAAAATCCCATCGTATGTTTCTGGCATTTGGTTATCTCCACTTGATTTGCATTTTGCCCTCCTTTGAGTTGAATACCTCCTGATTGGCACTCTATCTTCTTTATTTGGACACTATAGGTGTCCATCCAAAGAGATTCTTCACTTCGTTCGTTTCTGGGGCGGACTTGGATTTTTTTTTACTGCGGGATGTGCCATGACACTGCTGAATATCGACCTTTCAAAAATGGAAGCTTCATTTCCACGCGTTTCACTATTTCAGCCAAATATTCGTTTACTCTCTTATTTTCCAATTCTTTTTAAACCTATGAATCTTCATTCAGCTCAGCAACTACTCCAGTAAGTTCAATTGACTTTGTTTCAGAGTTGAGCGGAGAGGAGCTGGGTCTGCGAGGGACACCTCTACTGGGAGAGGACAAATACAGCACAGGGCTCGGGGCCTTGACTTACCTTTTGGGAGCCAGGTGAGAGACCAGGTGAGAGACCTTTTGTTTCAGAATTTGAGAAAAAAAACGGTTAAGTGCGTCACAGGAGACTGTGACCTGATTGGCTGAAAGGGAGATGACTAAATTTGAAAATCTGTTAAGTTATTGATTTAAATAAGTATCTTTAATTTGATTTAAAATACTATTTTTAATTTGATTTCAGATCAAGAGGGATAAACACTCAGTTTTTTAAAATAAGCTAAATAAATAGTATGGGAGACTTTGGATATAATCTGACAAAAAACATCTTTTAAAAGTTAATTTCAAAAGTTTAATTTAAAGGGATAAAACACGGCAGGAGAGCTCCAAGCCGTGGTTTGCTCCTCTTGCTCCATGTGACAGGTTGGGGACAGTTCCAGTCCCCAGGGTCAGCACGTGTGCAGGAAGTATCTCCGGTTACGGCTCCTGGAAGCTCGAGTTTCAGAGCTGGTGTGGCGGCTGGAGACACTGTGGAGCATCCGCGAGTGGATAGCATGTATAGAGAGGTGGTCATGTCGCAGGCTCAGACTCCGCAGGCAAGAAGGGAATGGGTGACCACCAGACAGAGCAAGAGAGCTAGGCATGTAGTGCAGGAATCTCTTGTGGCCATTCCCCTGTGGAACAGACATACCGTTGTGGATAATGTTGAGGGATATGGCCTCTCAGAGGAAAACAGCAATAGTCAAACTCGTGGCACCACGGTTGGTTCTGCTGTAGAGGGGAGGGGTAATAAGTGTGCCAGTGCAATAGTTATAGGGGATTCAATTGTAAAGGAAATAGGCATTTCTGTGGCCGCAAACGAAACTCCAGGATGGTATGTTACCTCCCTGGTGCTAGGGTCAAGGATGTCTTGGAACGGGCATAGGACATTCTGGAGGGGGAGGGTGGACAGCCAATGGTCGTGGTACACATAGGTACAAACGACATTGGTAAAAAAAAAGGGATGAGGTCCTAAAAGCAGAATACAGGGAGGTAGGAAGGAAGTTAAGAAATGGGATCTCAAAGGCAGTGATCTCAGGGTTACTACCGGTGCCACATGCTAGTAAGAGTAGAAATGACAGGATTTATTGGATGAATACATGGCTGAAGAGATGGTGTCAGGAGGAGGGTTTCAGATTCCTGGGGCATTGGGACCGGTTCTGGGGGAGGTGGGACCAGTGCACTGGACGGGTTAAACCTGGGCAGGAGTGGAACTGATGTCCGAGGGGAGGTATTTGCTAGAGCAGTTGGGGAGGGTTTAAACTAATATGCCAGGGGGGTGGGAAGGAGTCAGAGAACGAGGGGGCAAGGACAAAGCAAAAGGTAGAAAAGTGAAGAAGGAAAGTGATAGGTGGAGAAACCAAGGGCAAAATTCAAACAGGGCAAAAGAGAAAAATATTGGGTGCAAGACAAAGAATGTGAAAAAGACAAACTTAAAGGCTCTGTGCCTTTAAGCACGGAGCATTTGCAATAAAGTGGATGAACTAATCACGCAGATAGATATACATGGGTATGATATAACGGGGATTACAGAGATATGGCTGCAGGGTGACCAGGGATGGGAACTGAATGTCCCAGGGTTTTCGGTATTTAGGGAGGACAGGCAGAAAATAAAAGGGTGGTGGCGTGGCACTTCTGGTTAAAGAGGAAATTAACACAGTAGTGAGAAAGGATATCAGCTCTGACTATGTGGAGTCTGTATGGGTAGAGTTGAGAAATACCAAGGGGCAAAAAACATTAGTGGGTGTCATATATAGACCCGCAAACTGCAGTGGTGATGTTGGGAATGGCATTAAACACAAAATTAGAGATTCATGTAATAAGGGAATATCGGTGATTATGGGTGATTTTAATCTTTACATAGATTGGGCAAATCAAATTAGCCACATGCCGTAGAGGAAGAATTCCTGGAGTGTATACGGGATGGTTTTCTTGACCAATATTTGGAGGAACCAACGAGAGAGCAGGCCATCTTAGACTGGGTACTGTGGAATGAGAAGGGAGCCATTGCCAATCTGGCTGTGCGAGACCCGTTGGGGATGAGCGACCATAACATGATAGAATTTTTTATCAAGATGGAGAGTGAAGTAGTTGATTCAGAGACTAGGGTGCTGAATCTAAATAAAGGGAACTATGAAGATATGAGACATGAGTTGGCCTTGATGGATTGGGGAGAGTTACTTAAAGGGATGTCGGTGGATAGGCAATGGCAAACATTCAAGGAATGCAAGGGGGAACTACAGCAACTGTTCATTCCTGTCTGGCACAAAAGCAAAGGGGGTAAGAGGGCCAATCCATGGCTTACAAAGGAAATTAGAAATATTATCCGATCCAAGGAAGAAGCATACAGATTGGCCAAGAAAAATAATAGGTCTGAGGATTGGGAGCAGTTTAGAATTCAGCATAGAAGAACAAAGGGATTGATTAAGAAGGGGAAAGTACAGTACAAAAGTAAGCTTGCAGGAAACATAAAGACTGAAACTAGGGGCGGAATTCTCCGCTCCCGCGCAGAATCAGGAAGACCGTTGTGAACTCGGCCGAGTTTCACAACGGCCTCGGAGGCCGCTCCTCACACCTTATTCACCCCCACCCGGGGGGCTAGGAGCGGCGTTCCGTAGCACTCGGCCACCGGGCCTTGACGCTTGCGTCAAGGCAGCGCGCTGAGAATGACGCGATGGCGGCGCCTAAGTGACGTCAGCCGCGCATGCACAGGTTGGCCGGCTCTAACCTGCGCATGCGCGGCTGATGTCACGACGGCTGACGGCTCCAACCCGCGCATACACGGTTGCCGTCTTCCCCTCCGCTGCCCCGCAAGACGTGGCGTCTTGATCTTGCGAGGCGGCGGAGGGGAAAGAGTGCGTCGCTTGGAGAAGCCGGCCCGACGAGCAGTGGGTACCGATCGCGGGCCAGTCCCCTCCCGAGCATGGCCGTGGCGCTCACTCCCCTCTCCGCCCCCAACAAGCCAGAAACGAGCATTTGGCGCCCATGTTCACGACGGCAGCGACCAGGCGTGGTTGCCGCCGGCGTGAACTGGTCGGGAACGTCAGGCCGCTCGGCCCATCCGAGCTGGAGAATCGCCGGTCGCCGTGAAAAATGGCGAGCGGCGATTCATCCGAGCGGTGGGTGGGAGAATCGCGGGGGATGCCAGGGGGGGCGTGTCGTGAGTCGCCCGGCCCTCCCGCGATTCTCCCACCCGGCGTGGGGAGCGGAGAATCGCGCCCTAAGAGTTTTTACATTTATGTGAAGAGAAAGAGACTGGTAAAGAGAAATGTAGCCCCCTACAGACAGAAACAGGGGAATGCATAATAAGGAACAAACAAATAGCTGAGCAATTGAATACATACTTTGGTTCTGTCTTCACAAAAAAGGACACGAATCAGATACCAGAAATGTTGGAGAATGAAAGGTGTAGTGAGAGGGAAGAACTGAGGGGCATGAACATTAGTAGAGAAATGGTGCTGGCAACATTAATGGGATTAAAGGCAGTTAAAGGATTAAGGAGGTGGCTCTGGAAATAGTGGAAATTGGTGGTCATGTTCAGGAATTCTGTGGACTCTGGAACAGTCCCTGCAGATTGGAGGGTAGCTCACATCATTCCAATATTCAAAAAGAGAGGTAGAGAGAAAATAGGGAATGATAGACCAGTAAGCCGAACATAGGTAGTGGGGAAAATTCTTGAATCCATTATCAAGGTCTTTATAGCGGAACATTTAGAAAGCAGTCGCAGGATCAGTCAGAGTCAGCATGGATTTATGAAGGGAATATCATGCTTGACAAACTGTTGGAATTCTTTGAAGATGTAACCAGTACAGTTGACAAGGGGGAGCCAGTCGATGTGGTATATTTGGACTTTCAGAAAGCGTTTGACAAAGTCCCGCATTAGAGATTATTGTGCAAAATTAAAGCACATGGGATTAGGCAAAGTGTATGGAGGTGGATAGAAAACTGGTTAGCAGAGAGAAAACAAAGTAGGAATTAATGTGTCCTTTACAAATTAGCAGGCGGTAACTAGTGGGGTGCCCAAGGGATCAGTGCTGGGACCCCAGCTATTCACAATATATGTTAATGATTTGGATGAGGGAACAAAATGTAACATCTCAAAGTTTGCAGATGGGTGGGAGGGTGAACTGTGACGAGAATGCAGGAATCCTATACCATGATCTGGACAGGTTGTGCGAGTGGGCAAATCAATGGCAGATGCAGTATAGTTTGGATAAGTGTGAAGTTATTCACTTTGGAAGCAAAAACAGGAAGGCAGATTACTACCTGAATGGTTGTAAATTGGGAGAGGGGAGTGTGCAGCGGGACCAGGGTGCCCTTGTGCACCAGTCGCTGAAGGTAAGCATGCAGGTGCAGCAGGCGGTAAAGAAGGCTAATGGTATGTTGGCCTTCATTGCAAGAGGTTTCGAGTATAGAAGCAGGGATGTGTTGCTGCAATTATACAGGGCCTTGGTGAGGCCACACCTAGAATATTGTGTACAGTTTTGGTCTCCTTTTCTGAGGAAGGATGTTCTTGCTCTCGAGGGAGTGCAGCAAAGGTTTACCAGACTGATTCCACAGATGGCGGGACTGTCATATGAGGAGCGACTGGCTAGATTAGGATTGTTCTCGCTGGAGTTCAGAAGAATGAGGGGGGATCTCATAGAGACTTATAAAATTCTAACAGGACTAGACAGTGTAGATGCAGGGAAGATGTTCCCAATGATGGGCGTGTCCAGAACCAGGGGTCACAGTCTGAGGATTCAGGGTAAACCATTTTGGACAGATATGAGGAGACATTTCTTCACCCAAAGAGTGGTGAGCCTGGGGAATTGAAATGAAAATGAAATGAAAATCGCTTATGGTCACGAGTAGGCTTCAATGAAGTTACTGTGAAAAGCCCCTAGTCGCCACATTCCGGCACCTGTCCGGGGAGGCTGGTACGGGAATCGAACCGTGCTGCTGGCCTGCTTGGTCTGCTTTAAAAGCCAGCGATTTAGCCTTGTGAGCTAAACCAGCCCCTGGTGGGAATTCATTCCCACAGGAAGTAGTTGATGCTAAAACATTGAATATATTCAAAAGGCAACTAGATATAGCACTTGGGGAGAATGGGATCAAAGGCTATGGGGGGAAAGCAGGATTAGGTTATTGAGTTGGATGATCAGCCATGATCGTGATAAATGGCGGAGCAGGCTCGAAGGGCCAAAAGGCCTCCTCCTGCTCCTATCTTCTACGTATGTATGTATCTATGTAAAGCCTTGATTTGCCCATCCATACTGTGCATCTTGGGCAGGATTGTCCATTTCTGAGGCTAAGTATTGATGCTAACGCAGAATCCATGGACTTTTACAACAGAAAAACCGGGGTGCAGCTGCACCAATTCCGTTACCGTTAAAGGGCTAGCACCGGCGCCATGTAGAACACAATCGATTCCAATGAAAAATGGTGCGGGATATGCTGGGCAGTGATCGACACTCAGGAGTCTGACAAGCTGCAGCCGCACATACATATTACAATCCCCACACACACCATCCCAGCCAAGAAGATGGCACTGGTTGTGCTGGGGCTTGCCCAAACAGTTGATCGGCTGGCTGGTCAAGAGGGCACCCAGGGGGACATGAGCAGCAGGGCTTGCAGTGCCAACCGTGGCCACCATGTAGCCTATTAGAGCATAGATCTTAGAAAAATACAGCACAGAACAGGCCCTTCGGCCCACGATGTTGTGCCGAACTTTTGTCCAAGATTAAGAACAAATTAATCTACACTCCATCATTCTACCATAATCCATGTACCTATCCAATAGCCGCTTGAAGGTCCCTAATGTTTCCAACTCAACTACTTCCACAGGCAGTGCATTCCATGCCCCACTACTCTCTGGGTAAATAACCTACCTCTGACATCGCCCCTATATCTTCCACCATTCACCTTAAATTTATGTCCCCTTGTAATAGTTTGTTCCACCCGGGGAAAAAGTCTCTGACTGTCTACTCTATCAGTTCCCTTGATCATCTTATAAACCTCTATCAAATCGCCCCTCATCCTTCTCCGTTCTAATCAGAAAAGGCCTAGCACCCTCAACTTTTCCTCGTAAGACCTACTCTCCATTCCAGGCAACATCCTGGTAAATCTCCTTTGCACCTTTTCCAAAGCTTCTATATCCTTCCTAAAATGAGGCAACCGGAACTGCACACAGTACTCCAAATGTGGCCGTACCAAGGTTTTGTACAGCTTCATCATCAGCTCACGGCTCTTAAATTCAATCCCTCTGTTAATGAACGCTAGCACGCCATCGACCTTCTTCATAGCTCTATCCACTTGAGTCGCAACTTTCAAAGATCTATGAACATAGACCCCAAGATCTCTCTACTCCTCCACATTGCCAAGAACCCTACCATTAACTCTGTATTCTGCATTCATATTTGTCCTTCCAAAATGGACAACCTCACACTTTTCAGGGTTAAACTCCATCTGCCACTTCTCAGCCCAGCTCTGCATCCTATCTATGTCTCTTTGTAGCCGACAACAGCCCTCCTCACTATCCACAACTCCACCAATCTTCGTATCATCTGCAAATTTACTGACCCACCCTTCAACTCCCTCATCCAAGACATTAATGAAAATCACAAACAGCAGAGGACCCAGAACTGATCCCTGCGGTACGTCACTGGTAACTGGGTAGGAGGCTGAATATTTGCCATCCACCACCACTCTCTGACTTCTCTCGGTTAGCCAGTTCGTCATCCAACTGGCCAAATTTCCCACTATCCCATGCCTCCTTACTTTCTGCATAAGCCTACCATGGGGAACCTTATCAAATGCCTTACTAAAATCCATGTACACCACTTCCACTGCTTTACCTTCATCCACGTGCTTGGTCACCTCCTCAAAGAATTCAATAAGACTTGTAAGGCAAGACCTACCCCTCACAAATCCGTGCTGACTATCCCTAATCAAGCAGTGTCTTTCCAGATGCTCAGAAATCCTATCCCTCAGTACCCTTTCCATTACTTTGCCTACCACTGAAGTAAGACTAACTGGCCTGCAATTCCCAGGGTTATCCCTATTCCCTCTTTTGAACAGGGGCACGACATTCGCCACTCTCTAATCCCCTGGTACCACCCCTGTTGACAGTGGGGACGAAAAGATCATTGCCAACGGCTCTGCAATTTCATCTCTTGCTTCCCATAGAATCCTTGGATATATCCCGTCAGGCCCGGGGGACTTGTCTATCCTCAATTTTTTCAAAATGCCCAGCACATCTTCCTTCCTAACAAGTATCTCCTCGAGTTTACCAGTCTGTTTCACACTGTCCTCTCCAACACTATGGCCCCTCTCATTCCTAATCCCTTTCTTCAATTCCTTCCTGGCTATCTTGTATCCCTCCTTGTTTCCTCAGCCTTACATAAGATTTTCATTTCATTTCATTTTCATTTCTTCCTCTTAACAAGATATTCAATCTATCTTGTCAACCATGGTTCCCTCACTCGACCATCTCTTCCCTGCCTGACAGGGGCATGCATATCAAGGACATGTAGTATCTGTTCCTTGAACAAGTTCCACATTTCAATTGTGTCCTTTCCTGACAGCCTATGTTCCCAACTTATGCACTTCAGTTCTTGTCTGACAGCATCATATTTACCCTTCCCCCAATTGTAAACCTTGCCCTGTTGCACACACCTATACCTCTCCATTACTAAAGTGAAAGTCACTGAATTGTGGTCACTATCTCCAAAATGCTCCCCCACTAACAAATCTATCACTTGGCCTGGTTCATTACCAAGTACCAAATACAATATGGCCTCCCCTCTGGTCAGACAATTTATATAACGTGTTAGAAAAGCTTTCTGGACACACAGCACAAACACTACCCCATCCAAACTATTTGATCTAAAGAGTTTCCACTCAATATTTGGGAAGTTGAAGTCACCCATGACTACCACCCTGTGACTTCTGCACCTTTCCAAAATCTGTTTCCCAATCTGTTTCTCCACATTTCTGCTGCTAATTTACCACCCTCCCTAACCTTATTAAAACATATTTTACCATCCTCCATAACCTTATTAAAACATCTATAACCAGGAACCTCCAACAACCATTTCTGCCCCTCTTCTCTCCAAGTTTCCGTGATGGCCACCACATCATAGTCCCAAGTACCGATCCATGGCTTAAGTTCACCCACCATATTCCTGATGCTTCTTGCATTGAAGTATACACACTTCAACCCATCTCCCTGCCTGCAAGTACTCTCCTTTGTCAGTGTTACCTTCCCCCACTGCCTCACTACAAGCTTTGACGTCGTGAACATCGGCTACCTTAGTTGCTGGACTACAAATCCGGTTCCCATTTCCCTGCCAAATTAGTTTAAACCCTCCCGAAGAGTACTAGAAAACCTCCCTCCCAGGATATTGGTGCCCCTCTTGTTCGGATGCAACCCGTCCTGCTTGTACAGGTCCCACCTTCTCCAGAATGCGTTCCAATTATCCAAATACCTGAAGCCCTCCCTCCTACACCATTCCTACAGCCACATGTTCAACTGCGCTCTCTCCCTATTCCTAGCCTCGCTATCACATGGCACCGGCAACAAATCAGAGATGACAACTCTGTCTGTCCTGGCTTTTAACTTCCAGCCTAACTCCCTAAACTCGTTTATTACATCCACACCCCTTTTCCTACCTACGTCGTTGGTATCAATGTGCACCACGACTTCTGGCTGCCCACCCTCCCCCTTAAGGATCCTGAAGACACGATCCAAGACATCCCTGGCCCTGGCATCCAGGAGGAAACATACCTTCCGGGTGTCTCGCTCGCGACCACATAATCTCCTATCTATTCCCCTAACCATCGGGTCTCCTGTCACTATTGCTTTTCTATTCTCCCCCCTTCCCTTCTGAGCCCCAGAGCCATGCTCAGTGCCAGAGACCTGGCTGGTAGGGCCTTCTCCCGGTAGGTCATCCCCCCCCCCCCCCCCAACAGCAACCAAAACGGTATACTTGTTTATTGAACCTGGTTGGGCACTGGGGTATGCACCATGCTACATGTCGGCCTTTCACCCCCTGCAGACAATGGATATTGGAATACAACCAGCAATGGTGGCCTTCTTGCTAGTCACTACAGCCCTGGGGGATGTCCTGCGGCAGTAGGAGCTGGACCTGCTCAAGGTGGAGGAAACTGCAGCTGTGGAGTATGTAGCAGTGGAGCGTGCCGCACAGGAGCAGGAAGCAGCTGCCCAGGATGGCGAGCCAGCTGCCCAACAGTCCGAAGAGGAGGTTCCAAGGAGGTGCCGCATGAGGCCTCGTGTGTACTGCAGCACCTGTCATTTGAGGACCTGCCGGACCGGGCATGCCGTCGAAGACTCCGGCTGAGCAGGGAGACATTGGAAATTACCTCATCATTGGAATGAGTACTACATCATCATTCATAATTTTGGAACACTTTGCTAAATCTGGAATGAATCTTAGGCATTAGGGCAAAGGTCAGGACGGATATCAATTTCGGAAGCATGGTGGTATTTGGAAAACCTGTTTTCTTTCATGTCATTTCAATGTGTGAAAATGATTTTGTGTTCCAACTGAGAAGCTTTAACCAAAGTACTGATGAGTTTGTGTGAACAGACCCATTTACATCGCAATCCTTGGGAGCCGCTTGTATTTACATAGAATTTACAGTGCAGAAGGAGGCCATTCGGCCCATCGAGTCTGCACCGGCTCTTGGAAAGAGCACCCTACCCCCTACCCAAGGTCAACACCTCCATCCTATCCCCATAACTCAGTAACCCCACCCAACACTAAGGGCAATTTTGGACACTAAGGGCAACTTAGCATGGCCAATCAACCTAACCCGCACATCTTTGGACTGTGGGAGGAAACCGGAGCACCCGGAGGAAACCCACGCACAGACGGGGAGGATGTGCAGACTCCGCACAGACAGTGACCCAAGCCGGAATCGAACCTGGGACCCTGGAGCTGTGAAGCGATTGTGCTATCCACAATGCTACCGTGCTGCCCTATTGTGAAAAGTTCTCAGTCATGTGTGTGTTTGATGAGATGGAAACTGAGGTGGTATTGGGATCCTGAACTACTTGTGTATGGTGCCAGTTGTTGTGAAGAATTCAGATGGGAGCCTGCTGGGATTTTGACCTCAGGGTCATATTTTGGTGAGTATTTGTGAAATACACAACGGTGTAACCAGAGCAGTTAAATAACGCGTTCAATGTCTCTTGTTTCTAGTGACTTGAAGGAATTACCATCCATGAGAGGTGAACAATTGTTAGTGATCTCTTCATCCAGTCGGTGATGAACAGAGGCTTGTTGCCAACTGCACCTGTAATAGGGCATAGTGCTCCTTCACTGGAGCCAGTGGTCTCATCAACACCCAGAATTGTGCAAAAGTTGACAGCTTGTGAATGGGCTTCTGATTCCTCATCCCATTAAATTGACTGCACAAAGACAACTTCATATCAGCTCCACTCATCCAAGTTACAGTTGTGTAGAAATCCACGTTACTCTGATTCCTTCTGATTCCTCATCCTATTAAATTGCCTGCACAAAGGCAACTTCATATCAGCTCCACTCATCCAAGTTACAATTGTGTAGAAATCCACATTACTCTGAGTAGTTGTCAAGTTTTTATCCACGGTCTCACAGATTCCCATCTACTCCAGATATATTCTGTGCATTGCTTTGCAGAAAGACGCTATCACTGAGTTTTGTTTGCGAGCAAATATCAGGTGCATGTATAGCTCAAAATCAATTTTATTAAGTTGTTCACCATTTTGATTAGCTAAATTGTCGCTAATTAGGAAAATGGCTAATGATGGTGTTCTCTTCATCAAATATATTTGTTTGCATATCACATCTATCCCCCTGTTATTCCAGAAACCCCTTTACATTACTGTAGTTTGATGCAAGACCTTCATCCATGTTGCCTTTATTAAACTCTTTGCAAGAATAGTACTGAGGTGATGTGATTGAGTTGATTTAATTAACTTTTCCTTTCTGTTATTTTTAAAGGATTAATTACAATAACAGCAAATGAAACAACAATAGATCACTTGGTTGCATGGTGTACCAAAAACAACCTCTCTCTAAATGTCGGAAAGACCAAGGAACTGATCATCGACTTCAGGAAGCGTAGCACGACACCCCCCCCCCCCCCCCCCCCCGTCTACATCAATGGCTCCGAAGTAGAGATAGTCGATAGCTTTAAGTTCCTGGGGGTTACCATCGCCAACAGTCTGTCTTGGTCCATTCACATTGATGCAACAATCAAGAAAGCCCAACAAAGTCTCCACTTCCTATGGAAGCTGAAGAAATTCGGCATGTCTGCATCGACTCTCACAAACCTCTACAGATGTGCCATAGAGAGCATCCTAGCCGGCTGCATGACAGCCTGGTATGGTAACTGCTCAGCCCAAGATCGCAAGAAACTGCAGAGTGTGCAGAACTCAGCCCAACGCATCACACAAGCTTGCCATCCTCCCATTGATTTTATCTACACCTCCCGTTACCTCAGAAAGGCATACAGCATTGTCAGAGACCCCTCCCATTACCTTCTTCCAGACCCTTCCATCAGGCAGAAGATACAGAAGTCTGAAGACCCGCACATCCAGACATAGGAACAGCTTCTTCCCCACAGCTACTAGACTCCTCAACGACTCTCCCTTGGACTGATCTGTTCCCTGTAAGAACATTATTCACGGCCCCCAATGCTGCTCTTGTTTGGCCTTCTTCTGCACTGTAACCAATCACTATTGTCGATGTACTATTTGTCAATGTACTCTGTCGATTATTCTTTTGTCTACTGTGTATGTTCCTTTGGCCGCAGAAAAATACTTTTCACTGTACTTCGGTACATGTGACAATAAATATCAATCAATTATACCTTGCATAAATTGTTAAATTGGTTCTTTCTTCTTAAAGGTATTTGGCAAACCTTTTCTAAATGTGTTTAGAAACAACCACAGAATGTAAATTACTTCACTTGTACATGTAATCATGGTGAAAGAAGTGTTTACCTACTCCAAATGAAAAAAAGATCTATCAAGCACTGGACTATGTTATATATTTGGGCTATGAGTGCAGCATGTGGTGCAGTGGATAGCACTGGGACTGCAGCGCTGAGGACCCAGGTTCGTAATCCTGGCCCTGGGTCACTGTCCATGTGGAGTTTGCACATTCTCCCCATGTCTGCGTGGGTTTCACCCCCACAACCCAAAGATGTGGAGGGTAGGTGGATTGGCCTAAATTGCCCCTTAATTGGAAAACAAAAAATAATTGGGTACTCTAAATTTATAAAAAAAATATATGTGGGTTATTGTAGTTGCAATGTCTCTTCAAGAACCAAGTCATGTGACATACGGCTACCTTGTGGGTTTTTGTCCTTCGTCTGGTACCAGTCCTTGTACAGCGAAGAGCTATTTAATAAACCTCTGTTAATGATGCTTTCAACTCACGTGAATCAGTAATATATAAATTTTGTACTGTTAATAGAAAGTTAAAGCGGTTTACAAAAAGAAAACTGGCGACAATGAACGAGTCAGAAAAAAAATTATTTTCAAAAAGAGAAAAATCCGAGTTTCCAGTCAGGACTTTGGTCAGTGTAGAAGAGTTAAGCTGCTTCGACCAATCAATCAATCAAGCAGATTAACAATAGGTCAAAAATCAGAACCGGTAAGGAAAGTTTCAAAGGAAGTGCCGGTACTGATTTTAAATCGGCTTCGAGGAATTCAGGCTGCAGAGCCCGCCACGTGCAGTAGAGTAAGGCACAAAGGTCAAAGGTAGAGCGTGACTGTTATAACCCGACCAGAGGCCATGGGGTCTGCAACATCAGAGTACCCGTGGTCCCACCTGAATATGATCTCCCTAGATGAGGGGGCGGAGCTACACTCTTAAGCCAAGGGCCTCATGGGACATACATACATAGAACATAGAACATAGAACATAGAACAGTACAGCACAGAACAGGCCCTTCGGCCCTCGATGTTGTGCCGAGCAATGTTCACCCTACTTAAACCCACGTAACCCGTATACCCGTAACCCAACAATCCCCCCATTAACCTTACACTACGGGCAATTTAGCATGGCCAATCCACCTAACCCGCACATCTTTGGACTGTGGGAGGAAACCGGAGCACCCGGAGGAAACCCACGCACACACGGGGAGGACGTGCAGACTCCACACAGACAGTGACCCAGCCGGGAATTGAACCTGGGACCCTGGAGCTGTGAAGCATTGATGCTAACCACCATGCAACCGTGAGGCCCCAAAGTGTGGGCCAGGCGCGGGAGATCCTTTGGGGAGTAGGAGTTGTATTATAGTAGGTAAAATAAACTTTGAGTTTTCTTACAGTTATCGTTTCCATGTGGTTGCTCACCTGGAACTTTACAATGGCAGAGAACAAAATATTCTCAGAACTTGTGATGTGAGTTAAAGCTGTTACAAATTGGTAACCCAACTTTGTTTAATTAAACCATTGATTTAAAGGCAGTTGGGTGAGTATTCCAATACCTTTGAAATAGCAGGACATTTTGAAATGGCAGGCTCATTTGATGAAGACTCGGAACTGGAAATTGAACTCAAAGATTCCATTATTATATCCTAGCCAATAAGATTTTGGGAGATATTGAGGTGCTTGCATTCCTCAGTACATTTGGAAGCAAAACTTACAATTTGTTAAGTAGCTTGGCTCAGGCAAGAAACCAGGCGATAAGACATATCAAGAACTGGTTGGAACATGAGAAGACCATTATGCACCAATGCCGTTAACTAGTACGGAGAGGTTTCAATTTCATTGGAGGAATCAGTTAGAAGGGAAAAATAATGTGCAGTCTTTTGCAACCTTTAAGAGACTTTGCAGAGTTTTGTGAATTTGACGAGTCATTAGATGACACAATTAGAGATTGGTGTGTGGTTTGAAAAATTAGGCCATTCAGAGAAGATTATTAATGGAGAAAATTGAAGACTGAAGACTGCATTAGTATTGCCACAAATATGTGGTGACGCCATGTGGATCAATTATTGTCACCACGTGTTAGTGTGCCAGTTCCAGACCTACCTCAGGAGGTAACAGTCTCTATTCCATCTGACTGTATGCCTTCTAGTTCATCTACAGAAGCAGAGATTGCACCAGAAGTACATGCTACAAAAGGCTTCCCTCGGAAAAAGAGACTGGAACACCTTAGAGACATCTCCTGGAGAACCTGAATTACATCTAAAGTCAAGAATTTTTAACAAATCCCAAAAGTGCCCAGGCAACCAGCGAGAAATAGATACTCACCTGATCGTCTATCTTATTGACTGTTATTGAACTGGACATTCTGAATTCTCTCTCTGTGTACCCGAACAGTCACGGTAGTGTGGCAACTAGGAGATTTTCACAGTAACTCCATTGTAGTGTTAATGCAAGCCCATTTCTAACATTAATAAAGATTATTAATTATTATTATTATGTAGTAGTAACTTGATGCCTGCACTGGTATTTTAACATAGTTATTGAAGTAAACGGCAAAGGGGAGTCAAAAGAATTAATAAGAAAAATGTTTATTCAGCATAACAGCAGTATTTACACATGACCCAGTTACACATCTAAAGATCCTCACTCATTTCTGTCAGCTGCTACAACATCTGACCTGTTATACTAATGCTGGTTAACTCACAATCATCCCCAGTTGGATGAATCCCATGCAGGGCTATAACAGTCATTTACATATATACTTGTTATTAGCTGTGTTGGACCTAAGAATGAAAAGGAGAGCGATGTTTGTGTGGGTTATTCTAGTTGTGTGCAATGTCTCTTTAAGAACAGTCACATGATATGTGTGATATCATCGGCTACTTTGCGGACTTTTGCCCTTAGTCTCATTCCAGCCTTTGTGCAGTGAAGACCTATTTAATAAACCTCTGTTAATGTTGCTTTTCAACCCACGTGCATCAGCAATCTGTATCTTTAGACCAACAGTACAAAAGAAATAACAGACTGGAAATCAATTTTAGCTTAACTGAGATTATAGAGGCCAAGAAGGAATAGTTTGTCTGATCTCTTCAGCCAAATTCATTTCCATTTGAATGTAATAGGTACTGGTCTCCCTTGTATCACCTTCCTTCCTTATGAGTTCAGGGAAGTATTAGTAAAGGTATCTGATTATGTTTTCAATATGTTTGGCCCTAGTTGTGAGTTGACAGAAAAATAAATGATCTGAATTATATTTGTAACAGTGTATTGTTGTGGACAGCACAGTCTTGCATTACTGCTTTATATGAGATGCCACAGAGAAAACGGTGCGTTTGAAATAATGAAGACATTTTTGTGCAAGATTTGAAACATATTTATATAAAAAAACAAAACATTTGGAAAACTGACTGACAGTTATGTGCATGTTTTGATTTTGAAAAAAAGTTTCTTTAAAAATATATTTGTGTTTATACTTAAGTTTGTACATGACTAACTCTCAGAATTGCCATGTAGGTGAAAGACAAGTCTTGAAGCGTTACTCTCCAGTCAGGATGAATGCATGTGAATTTTATTCAGATGAAAAGAATGGCAGCATTCTCTTCCTGTGAGGCTGTAATGATGCTTCACCTGCCACATACTCTCAGTGAAAAGCCGGGGGTGGGATTCTCCGTTTTCCGGCACGGCGCGCCCTGCCAGCAGCGGGATAGTCCATTCCGGCAGCCAGCAATTGGGTTTCCCATTGTGGCCATCGGGAAACTTGCGGACGTTGATACACTGCCGGCAAAGCGGAGGATCCCGCCGATGGAGAATCCTGTAGCTTGCCTATAATTCATCCAACATTCACACTGAGGTAGCCTTCTACTTGAAGTGCCAACTCTTGGCAGAAATTTCCATCCATCAGGTGAGGTGGAGTAAGGGAGGGGAATCAGTGAAAGATGGAGAAAAATTTACAAATCTTAACTGCAAATAAAGAGATTAAACTGCAGGGTGCCTCATGGCACCGAGGACCCGGGTTGGATACCGATCCCGGGTCACTGTCTGTATTGAGTTTGCACATTCTCCCCGTGTCTGCGTGGGTCTCACCCCCACAACCCAAAGATATGAAAGATAGGTGGATTGGTCATGATAAAATTGCCCCTTAATTGGAAGAAAAAGAATTGTGCACTCTAAATTTATTTTAAAAAAGAGACTAAACTTCAGAACTTTCCAAAGTCTGTTGTGCTTGGATCTTAACATGTTTTACAGTCAGGTACAGTTAAGACATTTAATTTTTTAAAAGAGGGGATGTGTTAGAAACTTGGGAAATTAACAAGTGAACTTGAGATCAAAACAGAATAACAGACAAGTGACAAGACTAGCTGGCCTCTAGACCAATAGTGAGATGCGATTTTCCTAGTAACTAGACTAGTAGATGTCTGGTGACATTGTGGTATGAATGACCATATCAGAAATATTATTTCCCAGAGATCAGTGGGGCTATACAAATGGTAACTTTTAAAGGCAAGGGTTTTGAGAAATGTAGACAACCAAATCCACAGGGTGGAATATCAAAGAGACTGAACAGTATAATTGCTGGAACTCACATTAGGGAGGAGGCTAGTTCTCCATCCAACAGTCAGACAGGCCAGTTCTATCTATGTTCCAAGCCACGGAAGTATAAATTGAACATGGGAAAAGCAAGATGTTTGTGATCCAGGCAAGGAGGACAGGAGAAGAGACTGGGAGAGCTGCTGCTTAGAATGGTAGGGAAGAGCTTTCGATATCTGGGAATCCAGGTAGCTCAGAAACGGGAGGTTAAACCTATCCCGGTTGGTAGAACAAATGGAAGGGGACTTTAAGAGATGGGGCATGCTCCCGCTATCACTGGCGTGGAGGGTACAAACCGTGAAAATGACTGTCCTCCCCAGATTTCTGTTTGTCTTTCAATGCCTCCCCATTTTCAACCTAAGGGCCTTTTTCAAGCGGGTGAATAAGATTATTTTGGGCTTTATGTGGGCGAGTAAATCCCCGCGAGTGAAGAAAGTGTTGCTGGAGCGCAGTAGGGGGAAGGGTGGGTTGGCGCTGCCGAACTTCTGCAATTACTACTGGGCAGCTAATATAGCCACGATTAGGAAGTGGGTAGTGGGGGGTGGGGTCGGCATGGGGGCAGATGGAGGCAGCGTCATGTAAAGACACGAGTCTGGGAGCATTGGTAACGGCACCTCTGCCGTTCTCACCAGCTGATACTCCACAAGTCCGGTGGTAGTGGCGGCTCTGAGGATCTGGGGGCAATGGAGGAGATATAAGAGAGTTTTGGAGGATAAATTTAAATTGCCAGCAGGGAATGGTTTTAGGTATTTGCAGGTGCGAGACTTCCTGAGAAAACAGTTGCCGGCCTTTCTGCTGCTGCCGCTACGGGGGATACAGGATGGAGTTGTTTCCAGTACCTGGGTGGGAGAGGGGAAGGTACCGGATATTTACCAGGAGCTTTCGGAGGCAGAGGAAACTCCAGTGGAGGAGCTTAAGGGCAAGTGGGAGGATGAACTCGGGGGAGAGATAGAGGCGGGTCTATGGGCGGATGCCCTAAGCAGGGTTAATACCTCCTCATTATGTGCCAGGCTTAGCCTGATACAATTTAAGGTAGTCCAACGGGCACACATGAAGTGGCTAGGATGAGTAAGTTCTTCGGGGTTGAGTATAGGTGTGCAAGGTGCGCGGGAAGCCCAGAAAATCATGTCCACATGTTTTGGGCATGCCCGAAGCTTAGAGGGTTTTGGCAGGATTTTGCTCAGGCAATGTCCATGGTATTTAAAACACGGGTGGTGCCGAGTCCGGAGGTAGCGATCTTTGGAGTGTCGGAAGATCCGGGAGTTCAGGGGGGCGAAAGAGGTAGATGTCTTGTCCTTTGCCTCCCTGGTAGCCCGGAGACGGATCTTGTTAATGTGGAGGGACTCGAAGCCCCCGAGTGTAGCGACCTGGGTTAGTGACATGGCTGGGTTTCTCAGTCTCGAGAAGATAAAGTTTGCCTGAAGGGTCAATGTTAGGGTTCTCCCGGAGGTGTCAGCCGTTTGTTGACTTTCTCGGGGGAAATTTAAATGTCAGCAGATGCAGTATTCCAAAGGGGAGGCGGGTGGATTTTTGTTGTATGATTGAGGTGCGTGAAGATTGGGCTGGGGGGGGGGGGAAATGTTTATTTTACCATGTTGATGTCATTGTTTATGCTACTGTTATAAAAATTTTCAAACACCTTAATAAAATATCATTTAAAATATCTGTACGACCAACAGGGTCATGAAGATGGTCATAATAAAAGATTGGTCAGAGATTATCTGTTAACCAGCAGGGGGTGCTACCAACCAGTGAATATCGTTGCTCAATAACAATTACATTGTGTTATATGAATATTCACCACAGAAATTGAATTCCATAAAAATATTGAGTCGAAGACAAAAACAGACAATTCTATTGTTTGAGGAAAAACTTGAGAATACTGTATCAAGGAACCACTAAGAAATGATTTAAAAATTATCTTTGTATGTCTTAATCATCATCACTAAAAATCCAATTATCTGCTCTTTAACACATTGCTGGTTGTGGCTGTGCGCAAATTGTCTGCTGTCTTTCCTGCATTACAACAGTGACGGCAATTCAAAAACGTAATATTATATTTATTATTGCCACAAGTAAGCTTCCATTAATACTGCAATGAAGTTACTGTGAAAATGACCTAGTTGCCACACTCCGGCGCCTGTTCGGGTACACGGAGGGACAATTCAGAATGACACGGGGAGAACGTGCAGACTCTGCACAAAGTGTGAATCGAACCTGGGACCCTGGCGCTGCGAAGCAACAGTGCTAACCACTGTGCCACCGTGCCGCTCTAAACATACTTTGTTGGCTGCAATGTGATGGCATGAGAAATATCTGATTCTTTTTAGGGGTTGTGAGAGGGGTGTCAGCCGAAAGGCAATAAAGTCTCGGCGTCTGCAGGCAAGCAAGCAAAATAACCAATGACTGCTGGTTAGTGTGCGTATGTTTATACAAGGTGAGCACAGAGTCAGTCTTGGTTGTGGTGCCCTCTGTGGTGGAATTTCCCACTTGCACTTCCACTGTACTGGAAGTTACTTTGCATTGTAGTCAAGGAAGATCCTGGAAAAGGAGCGTCGAAGTGGTTTATTTCCAACTCTCAGTCAGGAAAAGTATGCACACAGGAATAGTCCCAGTCCCAGCCGGGACCATTTTGAGATACCGGCTCCTACCTGGTCCGGCTTTTATCTTGTAGGATTAATGAGCCTGCTGGTGGGCCTCTGCTCCTCAGCAGGGGAGATTGTACTCCACGAGCCATAGGGGGAAATGAATCGGATCATCCTCGTAGGTATTATGGGGTTTATAACACCTTGCATCCATTATCCAGAAGCTTACTATTATTAAGAGGAGTGACATTTAAAGGGAGAGGTGAAAATGTAGGGAGCTGGCAGGTGGACTGACAGCTGGTTAAATTATTTGTCAGCATGAATTCAACTGACACCAACCAATGTATGCACCAAATAAACTTGTACATTGAATCTTCTTAATGTTCTCAATACACATATGTGAAAATTAGGGCTGTGTTGTCGACCTTTTTCGTTCTGATTCAGTTCTTTACCATAAGCACAAATTTAAAATGTAGCTTAGCTCCGAGGATTGCATCTTCTGTTGAACCGCTGACCAATTAATTTCATAAGCGTCTTTCTGCGATGATTAACGACTAGATTTTTTTGATTGGGGTATGTTGCTACCAGCTTTGTAACCATTCCCTATTGTTACAAGTAGATTCATCCTGCTGTTTAAATGGCAATTGACCTTATCAAAACATGTTAATTCAATTTTTTCAGGGATTTTGTCAGTTTAATATTAAATACTTAACCAGTTGTTTTTCAACTACTGATGTACCTTCTAATTTATTTCTTACAATAGACAATATATTGCAAATTTATTTGTACTTTCTTATTGGCATTAAGTTACATTTTAAAATAAAAAGAATTCTGCTTGATAACTACTTCTGATTACTAGCTTTTTCTGCAAGATAGTACAAGTACAGTATACTTTTGTTACTTCCTGAGTTTAATTTTGGACAGAGGAAAAGTACACAGAGGACAGAATCTTACCAAAAAATGACAACGTGCCAGTCTTCATGAGGAAGAACTGAGTGAATCCCAGCGACAGAGTTGGCGGGATTTCTCTCGGAATCTTATGCCTTCTTAACAAAATGTTTTTCTCCCCAAGAGAATCAAGCCATGCACTTGGCGCCCTCTTGCTGATTTGCTTACCCTGGGCAAACCTATCCACTGTGACCTCTGGGGAGCTCCATATGAACACTTCCCGAGCACTGCCCAGCACTTGTCTCCAATCGATGAGAGGGGCCGGTAACGCGAAAACCGGCTCCGCGTTTCACGGAGGGAATCCGAACCAGATTTCTGGATGGTGTGCATCGGAGACGGGATGTCCTGTACCTGCACTCTGGGAGGAGGTCTATTAGTCGGGTTTCCACCTCTTGCCTGGGAGGCAATAGCTGCCTTGGTGAGTGCCAGCATATTCCAGAAGAGGGCAGGACAGCAGTGCAGGGAGAAGCTGAATGATCTTCTTCACACAGCCTGTGTAGGTCTATCACCTCCAGTCTCTAACTACACCTCCTCACCCCTTCAAGGTTATTTCTCAGCCAACCACCTCGCACATTGGCCACAGGTGATGATGCCCCCACCCTCCCCACCAGTCTTAACGCTCCCTATCTCCACAGGATAAGCTCAAGCAAAACCGATGTGAGAGGGCACAGCCACCTGATGTCATTCTATAAGCTCCGGGGGTGTGACCAGGAGGACTGGCCTCCAATGTCAAAAAAACGTCAAGGACCTACACTGGGCAGCACGAGCGAGAAGACCCAACACCTCCCTCCGGCCACCCCGAGACCGTTCCGCCCCCACGTGAGCATCCACTAACCCCAAAACTCGCCATGTGGTACCCAACGCTCCCTTCAACTCTCCCTTCACCCTCTCCTCACAGCACTGTGAATCACGTGTGTGGCTAACGATGCCCTCTCTGTGTTTGCTCAGGAAAAGCTCTCCCGCAACCTTCGGGAAAGGACCCAGATCCTGGCGGAGGTGTGCTGGACATAAGAATCCTCTCCTCCATTGAAGAACGGGCCCTAGAGGTGACTGGGGTGGCCAAGGACAGAGCAGACACCCTTGCGAGGGTTGTCAGAAGCCGCAGAGGTGAGGAACCACCCGGCCGCATCCGAAGCACCTGTCAAATATGAGTTGTTGTTGCCATATTGACTGTTCCTGCCCTCTCACTGACCACATGTCCATTCTCCCACAGATCTTCCAGCCAATGGCGCCGACCCATCTCGGGTGGTCCCCTCTCCAGCCTCCCAGGAGACCACCTCAGAGGAAGACACCATCGAGCCGTCACAGCTGTCATCCCCACCCTCCACCAGCACAGATACCTCGAAGGGAAACGTTAGTGGTCAGGCTTCTGGGGCACAATCTGGTGAGCACCACACTACAGCTGATGTACATCAGATGGAGGCAGGAACCCCCAGGCGAGACAGCATTCAGAGGGCTGCTGGATCCCAGGATGCAGCTGGGTCCCAGCCTGATGCTGAGCCTCTGGTATAGGGTTACCCGGAGCTGATGGAGACTTTAGGATGTAGTCAGGACATTCAAAGGTAGATGTCAGCGACACTCCAGCAGGTCCGTAGCCGATTGGAGGAGTCCCAGAGGCTATGGAGGTTGGACATGTCACCGGCAATGTGTGGCACTGCAAGGATGGAAAGCCAGGTGCACAATGTGAGCACCATTAGTGAAGGTGTCCAAGGCATTGCACAGTCGGTGACAGCTATGGCTGAGGGTCTCAGCAGAATGTCCGACTCGCTGACCTTGATGCGGTGTTGCGGAACATGACCCACTCTCAGATGGGAATTACCAAGGTACTGCGGAACTTGTCCCAGTCACACGTGGGCACTGCCGAGGTGCTGTACACCAGGCCCAATCACTGAGGAGCATCACCGAGGACGTTGACATGATGATGCAGACATCGGGGAGCCACCAGGTCTGGCAGAGTGAGATGATGCAGGGGCAGCCGGGGTTCAAATTAGCTACCACTCCATCCCAAGCTAAACCCCAGGGTCCTATGGGCACTGACCAGGAGGAGGGTGCGTTGGGTACCAACCCGGACCCATCCCATGGAGTGGCGATGGTGGCCGCCAGCCCCCCTGAGCCCCACCCCTCTGATGAGGCCACGTCTCTCAATCAGCACACAGGACAGGATGGCATTGCTGTGCATGTGCTGCCGACAAGTGCGCCAGGACCCTCCGGCCCCAGAGAACTTCCGCCAGGGGCATCGAAGGCAGTGGAAAGGGGTAAGCAGCTGTCTGCCGCCACCTCTGATGTGCATCCTGGGGACACACCGAGACGTAGTGGTAGGGTTAGGAAGGCAAAGCACATCAAGGATCACTGAGGGCACCAGGAGAGGGGCTGGGGTGGGGGGGGGGGGGGGGTGTAAGGTAGGGGGGGAAGGGGCAGCCCCATTGTGAGAGTGGGGAATTGTTACACACAATAAACACCCTTGCACCCTTGTGCACAGCCAGTACGATGCCTCTGTCACTTTCTTCTGCAATGCGGGCCGACCACCGAACCATTGGCCCATCTCTCCAGGCATCTCCCCTCCCCTTGGCACTCACCCACCCTCCAGCCGTGGACATGTTCCGGAGCTGTGTCCCATCGCCTGGGTGTTGGTGGCCTGGATGCACTGCCAAGTGAGGTACTTGAGGCAGATATGTTAGCGACCTTTAAGACTTATCTGGATAGGCACATGAACGACGGGGTATAGAAGGATGCGGGCGTTTGGTCTAGATAGGACATGTGATCGGCGCAAGCTTGGAGGGCCGAAGGGCCTGTCCCTGTGCTGTATTGTTCTTTGTTTGGATGTTGGCTGCTGCGTGTGTGGTGTTGCCTCCCGCAGTGTTCAGGCACAGTTTACATGCATTTTGGCATGATTGAGATGCTAGACAACGACTCCCATGTGCTACATGGCCCACCTACCCAAGGGAATCCACTGGGTTGTGTGATATGCTCACTTAACCACGATTGCCAATTCCCTATTAGCAATAGCCTTCAGCCGTATGGCCAGAGCCCTCAGCAGTCGGTTGGGGTTATGGGTGGTCGGTGGGGCAGGCGGGCATGGGCAAGGGTAAACGATCCAGGGGTTGGTATGGTGGTGCTGTGTGTGTTTGCCCCGTGGTTACCCCCCCCAGCGCTTCACCCCACCCTCCCATGGCAACCCACCCTTGCCGAGGGTCCCCCCCACCCCCCGCTGAGCACTGGGGTGGCAAGCCCAGCGCCCCTGGGATCTTTGCCTGTGAGCTAAAATGGCTACACACCCCCTCGGCTCCCTACAGCAGCTCTTCTGCCAGGTTCCCGTTTTTCAAAAGGAGTACTAATCGACGCCAGCGTGAGCACTTGCTGGGGAGGCCGCTGAATCCCGGGAAGCCATTGGATATGTGGTCGCTCCCGTCAATTGTATGGAAAAAGGGCTTAAGGGTTTTTCACCACGTTATGGCGAGATCCCGATTTCGCCTACGGGAGGGGGCCTGTTGCATTGCACCTGCAGCAGTTCTTGTTTTCTGCCTTTCCCGCTGTTCACCAGCCTCGTTTCACTCAGGTGAGAGCACAGCGAGGCCGGAGAATCGCGCCCGTAGACTTCGAAAAGGCATTTAACAAAGTATCATGTTTGAAACATTGAAGCTCATGGGATTAAAGAGGTAGTGGCTATGTTGACACAACATTGGACTAATGGACAGTAAGCAGAAAACAATGGTAAACAGTTGTTTTTCATAGGGGCAGCACGGTAGCATGGTGGTTAGCATAAATGCTTCACAGCTCCAGGGTCCCAGGTTCGATTCCCGGCTGGATCACTGTTTGTGCGGAGTCTGCACGTCCTCCCCGTGTGTGCGTGGGTTTCCTCCGGGTGCTCCGGTTTCCTCCCACAGTCCAAAGATGTGCGGGTTAGGTGGATTGGCCATGCTAAATTGCCCGTAGTGTCCTAAAAAGTAAGGTTAAGGGGGGGGGGGGGGGTTGTTGGGGGTATAGGGTGGATACGTGGGTTTGAGTAGGGTGATCATGGCTCGGCACAACATCGAGGGCCGAAGGGCCTGTTCTGTGCTGTACTGTTCTATGTTCTATGTTCTATAATGGTTGGAAGTGAGCAGTGGTGCCCCCTACTGTTCGATTTGGGACAATTTCTCTCTTTGATACGTTATTGACCTGGACTAGGGGAGACAGAGCATCATTTCAAAGTTTGCAGATGGCATGAAACTCCGATATGTAGCAAACAACAAGGAGGATAGTAATGGATTTTAAGAATGTTTAGACAAATTGATGAATTGGGTAGATTTGTGGCAGATGAAATATAATGCAGACAATAATGAAGTGAATCATTTTGACAGGAAGAATAAACTGAGGCAATACAAATTGAATGGTATAATTTTTAAGGGGATTTAGCAATAGAGAGACCTGGTGGTTTTTGCACACAAATCTTTGAAGGTGACAGAAAAGCTGATAGGGCTATTAGAAAGGCATATTGGATTTTTGTCTTTGGAAAGATAGGCATGGTCATGGATTTTCATCTACGAGGCAGGTCTTGGGAGTCAAGCAAATTCCTGGCGAGTACCAGCCAGCTGGGAGAAAGCATTCGCAAAGAGGGGATCTTCATGTTGAGGGTACAGGCTGGTGTCAGGCCAGCTGACCTGGGAAGATGTTTGGGGGCAGCCACAGGGCTGCTGGGTGCTTAGGCGAGTTGTTTAAAATGTCCACCTTGGTGCTCTGGACTTTGTCCCAGTTAAAATAAAACCACAGAGACCCTCAATCCCTCACCCCTCACATCTGCTCACCCTCCAAATACCTCCCATGCTCCACCCATACCCCCCATGCCAGGCCCTGCCCTTCCAGACACTTTTGAAAGACCCCCTCACGCAGAGCAAGGTTCATGATTCCTCAGAGGGGCCGTGAATCACAACTCTTTATAAACTTGGTTCGACTGTGAAAAATTTGGAAGGGTTTAACATACCCAACTCCACAATAGAGCTGCATAGGTCAGGAGTGCTGGATGTGAGCGTTTGACAGGAACCAACCCACGCCCGAAAAGTAGGCAACCTGGGGATGGGGTTGGGAATCCTGGAAGCAACTGCCATTTTTAAAGGGCTCCAGATTCAGCCCGTCTCAGTGAAAACCCAAGCCATAAGAGTGCAAAGGCAAGAAAGTTATACTAAACCTTCAGAAAAGACAGGCGAGAACCCAGCTGAAGAATTATTTGTTTTTCTAAAATATTTTTATTCTCCTTTTTCAAAGAGCCTGCTCATCCTCACCTTGTAAGGTGCGCTCTATACACCACCTTCAGCTGTATCAGCTCCAACCTCGCACACGAGGTGGAGGCGTTCATTATCCGGAGCACCTCTCACCAGGACCCCTCCTCCATACCCTCTCCCAACTCTTCCTCCCACTTTGCTTTGATCCCTTCCAGTGGTGCCTTCTCCTCTTCCAAAATAGCTCTGTAAACCGCCGACACTACCCCCTTCTCCAGTCCAGCTGAAGAATTATGAGCAATTTTGGGCTCCGCACTTTCGGAAAGATATTAAAGCCTTAAAGAAGATGCAAAGGTGATTCACTAGACGGTAACAGGAGATATGGGACTTCAGTTATATGGAGGGAGTGGAGAAGCTAGGATTGGTATCCTTTGAGCAGAAAGAGGAAAATTGATAGAGGTGTTCATAAAGGATTCTGATCGTGTAAATAAGGAGAAACCATTTTCATTGGCAGTAGGATCGATAACTCGGTCACAGGTTTAAGTTGATTGACAACACAATGAAACTTTTTTTTTTAACTTAGCGTGTTGTGTTCTGGAACCTACTTGTGTTCTGGAACCTACTGGCTGAAAGGGTGGTGGAAGCAGATTCAATAATATATTTTGAAAGAGAGGTTGATACTTGCGAATAGGGAAAGGGAGTGACTGGTTTAGCTCAGTGGGCTAGACAGCTGGTTTGTGATGCAGGACAAGGCCAGCAGCGCGGGTTCAATTCCCATACCAGCTGAGAATTCTGAATTCTCCCTCTGTGTCCCCAAACAGGCGCCGGAATGTGGCGACTAGGGGGCTTTTCACAGTAACTTCATTGCAGTGTTAATTAATGTAAGCCCATTTGTGACAATAAAAAGATTATCATTATTATTAACAGGATACACCTATCAAAGTGCTGACTGTTGCACAATCGGCCAAAGAGCTTCCTTCTGTGTTGTAACAATCCGTGATTCCATAACCATCACCAGGCAGGAAGACAAACAGCAACTGAGTATGAAAATTGCATTGTCCAGACATAAGTAATAAAAAAAACATATACAATCAGCCAGGGAAGAAAATCAAAGAGCTGAGCAGCACGAGGTGCAGGATTCTATTTTCTTTTAGTTTGAGAATGGTTAATAAATTAAGATAGTTGTCAGATTTGAAATGTTATTTGAAGCAAACTGACTAATTGAACATTTTATCTGGGGCAGCATTCCCAATATTCAGTCTGAGAATTTTCTATAGTCCATGGTTAGATATCTCTTCAGTAATAGTGTTGCGGCCACAAGCTCTGCTGTTACTATTAACACGATTTCTCAGCCTCCATATAATAGATTGAGAAAAGGTCAAAACAGTTCAATGGTTTATTCTGAAATGGTGGTCACATCTAATACCAGTTGTGGATTTTTACTCACTGTGTAACTTGCATTTTCCCAGTAACAGAAATTCATAACTCTATTTCTGTTTCATATTTTGGATGTGTATGATATATATTGCCAATTTCTTTCCCCCAAGCTATACAACTTAAATTCAGTTAGTAAATCTTGAATTAAAAAGCTAGGGTGCGACTTAACAGGAGAAAAATAGTGTCCCATTTTGGGCGCATACAGCGGGTATTTCTTGACACCTGTCGCGTTAGGAATGACCCCACTATCAAACGGGACAAAGGGAACTGGAAATTGAACAAGGTAATCCAGAACGAAAAACGGTCAAAACGGGAAATAAGAATATTGGTCCAAATTAGTCTTGTACACCTTAAAATAGAACACCAGTAAAAACTGGGAATTAAGAATACTGGTCCGAACAAAAGGATCTTGGTGTGTTTGTCCATAGGTCTCTGAAGGCACAAGGCAGGTTAATAGGGTGGTGAAAAAGGTATGTGGGACACTTAGATTACAAAAGCAGGCAGGTCTTGTTGGAGTTGTATAGAACTTTGGTGAGGCCACAGCTAGAGTATTGTGTGCAATTCCGGATCACCACATTATAGGAAAGATATGATTGCACTGGAAGGGGTGCAGAGGCGATTCATCAGATGTTGCCTGGAATAGAACATTTAAATTATGAAGAGAGGTTGGATAGGTTTGGGTTGTTTTCGCTGGAGCAGAGAAGACTGAGGGACGACCTGATCAAGGTGTACAAGATGATGATGGGCATGGACAGGGTGGATAGGGAGCAGCTGTACCTCTTAGATGAAGAGTCAGTTACAAGGGGCGCATGTTCAAGGTGAGGGGCAGGAGATTTAAGGGGGCTTTGAGGAAAAGCTTTTTTACCCAGAGGGGGTGATGGTCTGGAATACACTACCTGGGAGGTTGATAGAGGCAGGTTGCCTCATATCCTTTAAAAAGTACCTGGATGAGCACTTGGCATGTCATAACATTCAAGGTTTATGGGCCAAGTGTTGGCAAATGGGATTAGGTAGGCAGGTCAGATGTTTTTGATGTGTCGGTGGACTCTATGGGCCAAAAGGCCTCTTCTGCATTATTATGTTATGATACTGTGAATTTGCAGCCCTGCGACTCTGCTCTTCCACATTTCTAAACAAAAAAGTCATGGGAGTCACGGTTACATTCTGGGATATTCATGTCCAGCAGTAACATCAGCTGGGATCAAAACATTACCCTCTATCATGTTGTATGGCACGACCATCATGTTAAATAGGATAGATTTCTAACAGATCTAGCATCTCAAAAATGAGTATCCATGAGGCTCTGTGGGCCATTAGCAGCGGCAGAACTGTATACAACCACGATCTGTAGCCACATGGCCCGGCATATCCTCTACCCGGCCATTACCATCAAACTGCGGGATCAACCCTGCTTCAATGAAGAGTGCAGGAGATCATGCCAGGAGCTGCACCAGCATACCTGAAAATGAGTTGTCAACCTGGTGAAGCTACAACAGAGGACTATTTGCATGCCAAGCAGTGAAAGCAGCAAGTGATGGACAGCACGGTTGCACAAGTGGATAGCACTGTGGCTCCACAGCACCAGGGTCCCAGGTTCGACTCCCTGCTGGGTCACTGTCTGTGCGGAGTCTGCACGTTCCCCCTGTGTCTGCGTGGTCCTCCGGGTGCTCTGGTATCCTCCCACAATCCAAATCCAAAGGTTTGGTGGATTGACATAGAATTTACAGTGCAGAAGGAGGCCATTCGGCCCATCGAGTCTGCACCGGCTCTTGGAAAGAGCACCCTACCCCCTACCCAAGGTCAACACCTCCACCCTATCCCTGTAACCCAGTAACCCCACCCAACACTAAGGGCAATTTTGGACACTAAAGGCAATTTAGCACGGCCAATCCACCTAACCTGCACATCTTTGGACTGTGGGAGGAAACCGGAGCACCCGGAGGAAACCCACGCACACACGGGGAGGATGTGCAGACTCCGCACAGACAGTGACCCAAGCTGGAATCGAACCTGGGACCCTGGAGCTGTGAAGCAATTGTGCTATTCACAATGCTACCGTGCTGCCCAAATTGGCCATGATAAATTGCCTTAGTGACCAAAGGGTTTAGGAGGGATTATTGTGTTACGGGGATAGGGTGGAAGTGAGGGTTTAAGTGGCTCGGTGCAGACTCGATGGGCCAAATGGCCTCCTTCTGTACTGTATGTTCTATGTTCTATGATAGACAGAGCTAAGCGATTCCACAACGAACTATTCCAATCTAAGTTCTGCAGCACTGCAATATCCAGTTGTGAATGGTGGTGGATAATTAAACAACTCACTGGAAGAGGTGGCTCCACAAATATCCCCATCCTCAATGATGGTGGAGCCCAGCACATCTGTGCAAAAGACAAGGCGGAAGCCTTTCCTATTGTGTTCAGCGAGAAGTGCTCAGTGGGTGATCCAACTCAGTCTCCTTGTGAGGTCCCCAGCATCACTGATGCCAGTTTTCAGCCAACACGATTCGCTCCAAATGGTATCAGGAAATGGCTGAAGTCACTGGATACTACACAGGCTATGGGCCCTAACAATATTCCAACAACAGCATTTGTGCGCCCTTAGCCAAGCTGTTTCAGTATAGCTGCAATACTGGCATCTAACTAGCAATGAGGAAAATTTCCCAGGCATAAGAAGCAGGCCAAATCCAACCCGGCCAATTACCAACCCACCTGCCTATTCCCAATCATCAGCAAAATGATGGAAGGTATTGTTTTTTTCTCTTTTAAAATTTAGAGTGCCCAATTCATTTTTTCCAATTAAGGGGCAATTTAGCATAGCCAATCCACCTACCCTGCACGTCTTTGGGTTGTGGGGGCAAAACCCAAACAAACACAGGGAGAATGTGCAAACGCCACATGGACAGTGACCCAGAGCAGGGATCGAACCTGGGACCTCGGGGCCGTGAGGCATCAATGCTAACCACTGCGCCACTGTGCTGCCCTATGGAAGGTATTGTTGACAGTGCTATTAAGTGCCACTTACTCAGCAATGATCTGCTCGCGGACTCTCAGTTTGGGTTCCGCCATGGTCACTCAGCTCCTAACCTAATTACAGTTTTACTTCCAACATGATGAGGTGGGAGTGACTGCCCTTGACATCAAGGCCGCATTTTGATCGAGTGAGGCATCAAGGAGCCTTCGCAAAACTGGAGTCATTGGGAATCCGGGAGACAATTCCCTAGTGGCTGGAATTAGACTTAGCACAAAGGATGATGGTTGTGGTTGTTGGAGGTCAGTCATCTCAGTCCTAGAACATCACCGCAAAGAGTTCCTCAGGGTAGTTTCCCAGGCCCAACCATCTTAAGCTGCTCCATTGATGATCTTCCCTCCATCATAAGGTCAGAAGTGGGGATGTTCCACACCATTCCCAACTGCTCAGATACTGAAGCAGACCATGCCCATATTCAACTTGACCTGGACAACATTCAGGCTTGGGCTGATAAGTGGCAACACCAGTGCCAGACTATAACCATCTCCAACAAGAGAGAATCTGACCACCTCGCCTTGAAATTCAATGGTATTACCATTGCTGAACCCCCCACGGTCAACATCCTGAGCATTGACTAGAAACTAAACTGGATATAAAAACATAAAAATACTGTGGCTACAAGAGAATGTCAGAGGCTGGGGATCCTGTGGTGAGTAACTCACCTCCTGACTCCCCAAAGCCTGTCCACCATCTAGAAGGCACAAGTCAGGAGAGAGATGGAATATTCTTCACTTGCGTGGCAGCTCCAACAACATTTGAACAGTTCTGCCCCATCCAGGGTAAAAACAGCCTGCTTGATTGGCACCCCATGCACCATCTTAAACAATTCCTCACTCCCTCTACTATCAGTGCAGTGGCAGCATTGTGTACCATCTACACGCTGCAAGACAGCGACTCACAAAGCTCCTTTGACAGCACCTGCCAAACCCACAACCTCTACCACTTGGAAAGACCAAGGACAGCAGACAAATGGGAACACCACCATCTGCAAGATTCCCTCAAGACACATACCATCCTGCCATGAAACCGTATCACAATTCCTTCACTGTTGCTGAATCAAAGCACTAGAACTACTTTGCTGGAAGCAGAGCGAATGCAAATCCACCAAATGAACTGCAGCAGTTCAGGAAGGTGGCTCATCACTATCTCAAGGGCAATTGGGAGTGGGCAACAAATGCTCACCTTGCCAGTGAAGCTCACATCACAAGAAGAAATAAAAAATACGTGCATCGCTTCCCCAGGGGTGGGCGAGACCACAGATAAGACTCTGCCTGCTGTGCACAAGTTCTCCAAAGATATAATTGTAAAATGTGGCGCAGGTCAGACAGGTAGTGACCCATGGCAATACCTGCTCTGGGAATTGACACGCTCTATCCAGTGCTGTAAGCACTGTGTGAAAGAATTTTCCCCCTCTGCACAAATTGACAGTTGTGTTCAGGAGCCTTATCCTGTCCTGTCACTAGATAAGGAATCATACCAGGAGCACTACCTTGTCACATTTAACCATACAGATCATAGAATGCAGAGTAGTAGGAGACTATTCGACTTGTTTGTGCTGACTCTCTGAAACAGTTACCAATTAGTCATATTCCCCTATGTTTTTCCTGTCGTCTACAACTTTACCTTTTTATGTATATTCACTTTTTTCAAAGGTTGCTATAGAATGTTTCCATTATCCTTTCATGCAATTCATTCCAGTTAAGAACAAATTTACTGAATTTAAAAAAAACTTATTTCCCCAATGGCTTTTTGCAATTATTTTTCATACTGTGCTGCAATTCATGGAAGTCTCATTTGATAAACCAATCTATTATGTACAGTACTTGACGGTTGATCTGTAATATTTCTCCAAGGGCAAATATTACCACGTTCATAACTAAATTAGTTCTTCTGTCTTTCCCTGGAGGAAGAGGTCAGCCACCCTGGTGACTACCTGGTCACTTTCAGATCCCAAACTGCTGAAGTATATTCAATATCTCCACCCTGGCATCTTCCCTGTATAAACACCAGTGCAGAGGCAGCAGGGTGAGGAATTGGCCGGCTGAGTCACTGAGCGCTGGTGAAAATGAAAACTTGGGATAGTGCCCTTCCCACATGGAGGGAGAGAAATTGACACATGTCTCGAGGATCCAGCATTCAAAAGGATACTTATTCGGAGTGCTGTTTTGATGCAAAAGTAGTAGAGAGGTTTTTAATGAACATGTTGAAATTATGAAGGAGTAACTGCACACATCTACTCAAAGCACAGGAGTTTCACATGACGTGCAAAATAGCTTGGACACTGAGTAAAGGACAGGTTTCTGCAAAATCAAGATGCCAGTCAGAGTTTGTAAGGAAAATGGTGCCTTCTGAAGTAGAAGCCAAAAATGCTGCATTGGATATTTTGAGTAGGACCCTTTCACACACCTTCCCATACTTTACAAAACCAGGTTAAAGTCCAACAGATTTGTTTCGAATCACTAGCTTTTGGAGCACAGCTCCTTCCTCGGGTGAATAGGAGCTGTGCTCCGAAAGATAGTGATTCAAAACAAACCTGTTGGACTTCAACCTGGTGTTGTAAGGTCCAATGCCGGAATCTCCACACCATGGCTTCCCATACCTGATTTGGACTGTCTGCCATGAAACCTCAGTGGCTGCAAGGTGTGGGCACCAATGTTAATGTATCACTGGTCAGTGGCAGTCAACCCTCTTCATCATGTTTCCACAATACCTTTTACATTAAAAGCTTCAGATACGGGAAGAGCACCTAGCGAGGCAGTGGTTTCATGGCATTGTCACTGGACTAGTAAACCAAAAACCCAAAGTAATGCCCACCACTGCAGGTGAAATTTGAATTCAATAAAAGGAATCTGGAATTAAAAGTCTAGTGATGACCATGAAACCATTGTTGATTGCCGTAAAAACCAATCTGGTTCACTAATGTCCTTTAGGGACAGAAATCATAGAATTCCTACAGTGCAGAAGGAGGGCATTCGACCATCGACTCTGCACCGACCCTCCGTAAGAACCCCACCTAGGCCCACTCCCCCGCCCTAACCCATAATCCCACCTAACTTGCACATCTTTGGACTGTGGAGGAAATCCACACAGACTTGGGGAGAAAGTGCAAGCTCCACACAGACAGTTACCCAAGGCCGGAATTGAACCCCGGGTCCTGGCATTGCGAGGCAGCAGTACTGACCACTGTGGCACCTTGCCGTCCTTACCCCAGTCTGACCTATATGTGACCAGACCCACAGCAATGTGGTTGACTCCTAACTGCCCCTCTGAAATGTCCTAGTAAGACACTCAGTTGAAGGACAATTAGGAATGGGCAATAAGTGTTGGCCCAGCCGACGTTGCCCATGAACAAATTGACCCACTGCTGTAAGACAGCAGTCACTCTGAGAAGGGAGTTACCTCAGGTCACTACCGCTTCAAAAGAGACATCCAAGCCACCAGCGCTCAACCTCATCCTGATTCCTCATCTACTTTGTCTATGAAATGCCCCCCTTATTGAGATAGGTAATGTAGCTGGCAGCAAATCTTGTCATGGTGCTAAGCAACAGCTGAACTAAGGTATAATTGATTCTGTTTTCCTTGATCGCAAAGTTGCATGAGTTCATTTCTTTGTCCGCTTTCAGCATTTGTAGAGTTAGATGATGATGGCTGTTATGGGCCAGGGTTTAGAGAACCCACACGTGTATCGTGGAGTTCACCTGACCCACAACTTTTAATAGATTGTGGTATAGGGAGCACATGACCCACTCTGCAGGTGTGCTACAGCAGAAATGGAAAAGTGTTTTTTGAAGCAAAACAATGTTTCTTCTATTAACTCAAGTTAACCTTTTTAAAACAAACAGTGAACATCTCAGCAACCATTAATTCAAATACAACCCCCAACGAATACAACACAAAGTAATCCTTAAGCTGTTCTTTTAACACCCAGAAGACTTTTTTAAAAACTTTAAACAGAAGCATATCAGGTTAAAATCACTACTGAGGGCAGTTATTAGTTTTAAATCACCAAAGGATCGATTTACAGTCTTTGTATTACAGAGAGAGAGATTCATACACCTTCTGGCTGTGACTACAGCTATCCAGCTCTGAAAACGAAACTAAAACACACCCTGTAGCAAACAGCCTAAAATGAAAGTAAAAAGCTGACAGACAGCCCAGCTCCACCCACTCTCTGACATCACTGATAAACACCCATTTCTTAAAGGTGCATTTCTTAAACACCCATTTCTTAAAGGGAGTCTCACATGACATGGGGAATGCAAAATTATATCTTATGGACAACTTTGGCAGCTGTCTTGGAAAATGGGAGACTGAATGTGTGGGAGTGAACTGGCAGGTGTGAAGTGGCTTTCTTTGGTTATTTATTGAAAGTTCTAGCTTTCAATTATGCTCTTCTCAATAAATCTAGCACTTGCTAACATTGACAACTTGTCTCTTTCTGCTGGCATTGCTTTTGCCTCCTTAAGCCGGTCAAGGTGCCCTGCACCATTTAAAGAGTCCGTTCTTGAACCCACGTGATAACCCCCCACGAGGACCACTGGAAAACCGTAATTGATCTCCCCATGGGGCTCGTGGAACCTGAGCTTCTCCCCCACTGGGCGGAGGCTCACCGAGCTGGGTCTCGGAAGACCGAGCATAAAAGCCAGCCCAGACAAGGACCGGCATGTTGGTTGTCCCAGCGGGACTGTGTAGTGTAAATAGTTAACTGCTGTGGGCAGATTTTATGCTACCTTAATTAAGTTCTATGTTCTTCCAACCGCTGGCTTCCTGGTCATTAAACTGGCGACGAGGAAAAAGGAAGATCTGAACCAGACTTCGGAATGCCCCAGCCACTCCAGACGATTGCCGGCAGCAGTGTGTGGAACTAGCTTTCAAAAATGCCGCTGTTTGGGAAACTGGAGGCCTTTTACACATTCCTGGAAAATTGGGCTAAGTATGCAGAGCGGAGAGGTACCTTTTCCAGGCCAATGACAACTTAGGACAGGACTGACAATGGGCAATCCTCCTGTTGCTTGCGGGGTCCCAAACTTCGTTATTATAAAAAGCCTCACCTGCCCGGATTCTCTGGATTTCAAATAATTTGCAGAATTAGTTGCAGAATAGTCTAGCCACTATGACCCAATACCATCAGTTATTATGCAACAGTACCAGTTCAATACGGCTATACGACCTCTGGGGGAGTCAGTAACAGATTTCTTAACCTGACTCTGACTGCTGGCAGAGCACTGTGAGTTCGGGCCATCCCTAACTGAGATGCTGAGGGAACGGCTTGTGTGTGAAAACAACAACATGGCTATGCAGAGGAAGTTGTTAGCGGAGCCCACGTTGAATTTAAAAAGGGCCATTGAGTTAGCGCTGTCCCATGAAAATGCTGTCCCGTGAAAATGAAGATGCCCGGCACGAAGTTACACCTGGTGGCCAAGGATCAATGGGGACATCGAGCAAGTTACCCAGCATGTCAGGAACATCAGAAGCTCCCACCTTCGGTGTCCCTTCACCCCTGGTAATAGCCAGAGTGCCCCTGGGTAAGGCGGCATGCGGATTTTGCTGGACCTTTTATGAGATCCATGTTTCTAATTTTTATGGACATTCATTCTAAGAGGCTCGACAAATATGAGGTGGCCTCCACCAAATCGAAGGCCACCATCGAGAAGCTAAGGTACTCATTCAGCACTCATGGGATTCCTGAAGTACTGGTCACTGATAACGAGATGTTGTTCACAGGCGAAAGGTTCTGCACATTCACACATATGAGCTGAACCAGACATATCAGAACCACCCAGTACCACCCATTATCCAATGGCCCGGCCGAATGGGTGGTCGAAACATTTAAGAGAGACATGCGGAAGCAAACCATGGCTCCCTGGACATGCAACTGGTGAAATTCCTTTAAACTATAGGACCACGCCACATGTCACAACAGGCCCCAGCAGAACTGCTGATGGACTGACACCTCAGATCCCGATTAAGCCTAACTTTCCCAAACCTGGGCAGGAAAGTAGAGCTGCAGTAAGACTCACAGTGAACGTATCATGACCACAGGACTACAGGGTGGAATATTCAACCAGGGGCCACAATATTTGCTTGGAACTTTGGCGATGGTGCACTGTGGCTCCCAGGGGTCATATTATATAAAGAGAAACGAGGGCTCATATTGTGCAGGTTTGATGTCGAAGGGAAAACACATGGACCACCTAAAGAAGCGATAGCTCCAACTAGACGAGCCCCTGACAAGGAACGCTGGCCTACCTGGAAACCACTCCTTAGCCAAGGCGTGCAACACACTGCATGCGGCTCAATGCTCTGACTAGCAAGACAAAGTCAACCCTGACTCAGAGATGGACACCAAGGTGCCCGCACAGACGTCGATGTCGTGCCCTGGGTCGAAATCTCAGAATAGCTCTCCGGAGATCGTCTAGAAAAAGGCGGCCTACCAACTGTTAAATGTCACCCGGCTCAAACCCACCACAGGCGGATGCACAGCCACGTGTAAAGTGGCACAGTAGGCTTCCTTAGATGATTGCAGAGGGGGAACTTTCGGACTTGGGGATGGGTGGGGAGGAAGGTGTGATAACACCCATGTGGATCACGGGTAAACCATAATTGGTCTCCCCGTGGGACATGTGGAATATGAACCTCCCAACCAGTGGGCAAAGGTCTACTCAGCTAGGGCCCGTAAGATCGAGCATAAAAGCCAGCCCGGACAGGGGCTGACATATTGATTGTCCCGGGACTGTGCAGTGTAAATAGTTCGCTGCTGTGGGCAGACTTTATGTTATCTTAATTAAATTCTATGTTCTTCAAATCACTGGCTTCCTGGTCATTAAAGTAGATTTAGATTTGGGTTTAGATTTATTGTCATGTGTACCGAGATACGCGAATAGTATTGTTCTGTGTACAGTTCAGACAGATGGTTCCATACATGTAAAACCTAGGGCATATGATGAATATACAATGTAAATACATATACATAGACATCGGGTGAAGCAGACAGAGTACAGTGCTATAATAGAGAAGATGTGTTGAGAGATCAGTTCAGTCCATAGAAGGTCATTCAGGAGTCTGATAACAGCCGGGAAGAAGCTGTTTTTGAATCTGTTAGTCCGTGTTCTCAGACTTTTCCATCTTCTGCGCAGTGGAAGAGGTTGGAAAAGAGAATAACCCGGATAGGAGAAGTCTTTGTTTATGCTGCCCGCTTTCCCAAGGCAGCGGGAGGTGCAGACAGAGTCAATGGATGTGAGGCGGGTTTGTATGATGGACTGGGCTGTGTTCACGACTCTGTACTTTTGTGTGGTCTTGGGCCGGGCAGTTGCCATACCAGGCTGTGATGCAGTCTAATAGCATGCTTTCTATGGTGCATCTGTAAAAGTTGGTAAATGTCAATGTGGACATGCCACATTTCCTTAGTTTCCTGAGGACATTTCCTGAGCACTGTTGTGCATTCTTGGTCGTAGCATCAATGTGGGTGGATCAGTACAGATTGTTGGTGATGTGTACACCTAGGAATTTGAAGTCGTCAACCATCTCCACCTCGGCACCATTGATACAGACAGGGGTGTGAACAACACTTTGCTTCCTGAAGTCAATGACCAACTCCTTACCTTTGCTGACATTGAGGGAGGGATTGCTGTTGTTGCACCTTGCCACGGGATTCTTTATCTCCCTCCTGTATTCTCATCTATCGTCGTTTGAGATCCGACCCACTATGGGTCATCAGCAAACTTGTAGATGGGGTTGGAGCTTAATTTTGCCACACAGTTGTGTGTGTACAGAGAGTACAGGAGGGGGCTAAGTACGCAGCCTTGCAGAGCCCCGGTATTGAGGACTATTGTAGAAGAGGTGTTGTTGTATAACCTGACTGATTGTGGTCTATGGGTCAAGAAGTCGAGGATCCAGTTGCAGAGTGAGGAGCCAAGTCCTAGGTTTTGGAGCTTTATTATGAACTTGGCTGGATTATGGTGTTGAAGGCGGAGCTGTAGTCAATAAATAGGACTCTGACGTACGAGTCCTTCATGTTGAGATGCTCCAGGGATGAGTGTAGGGCCAGGGAGTTAGCGTCTGCTGAGGATCGGTTGTGGAGGTATGTGAATTGCAGTGGATCAAGGCATTCTGTGAGTATGGAGTTGATGTGTCTCATAACCAACCTCTCAAAGCACTTCATAATGATAGATGTCAAGGCCACCAGATGGTAGTCATTCAGGCATGTTGTATGGCTCTTCTTTGGCACGGTACAATGGTGGTCCTCTTGAAGCAGGTGGGAATCTCGGTAGAGATAGGTTTAAAGAAGACCGATCCGACTTCGGAATCTATGACGGTGGGTGTGGGTATGTTTGAGATTGCTGGGGCAGTTGACAGCGGTTTATTGATTTCCTGCTCAAAACGAGCAGAGAATGAATTGAGATGATCGGAGTGGGGTGCTCTGTTGCCAAAGATTCTACTTGGCTTCGCTTTGTAAACCGTTATATTGTTTAACTATTATTCTCACAAACTACTGTCTTATCTCTATTCAGCCTTCCATCCAAGATTTGTGTTCCGCTCACCCAGAATTCATAACTTGAGTCACTCTAGCCAGCCAGTTGAAAGTCACTAAAGGTTTTCATGTCTCCACTGACTATACAGTTTATTACTGCATATAGTTCAACCGCACCCTCCAGCAATTTTCCATTGAGTTTCTGCCTTGTCTTTCCTTCCCCCTCACGTTAAATTACATCCTGTCCATCCTTTTAACCTGTCTATACAACCCCCCCCCCCCCCCCCCCCCCCCGAGCTTTTGACAGTCCGTACAGTTTGTCAAACCTCCTACTTTAACTGAGGGAGATACTGAGCTCTGTTCTTTGCAAATTTTTGATTCACTTTTACTCCCTTCTATTTTCATGATTTTATTCTTAACCTCTTTACAGCTTAAAATAAACAGAAGGATTGAAATAAGCCTGTCACTATAAAACCTGTAGGTGTCCAGGTGGCATCATGGTAATCTCACCCATTAGCTTCAATGGCCTGAGAAGTAGGATTCATACCGGGTTTGAGATCAAACACAAATGTGTTGTGTTTTGCAGAAGTCCATTTTGCCTGGAAACAAATTAAGAGAACATTTAGTTCAATTTTATTTTACTCCTCTGAGATATTTTAATGAAAAGATTGAAGAGGTCATGCCCTCTATTTTAGAAGTCTGTCTAAAAGTGTACTTGCCCTTCATCAAAATTATAGCTTAGCCCAGACAGAGCAGCCTCAAATAATTCCTTCCGTCTATTCGTTCTTTGCTGTGACTGAGGTTACTGAAGGTCAGGCTCAGTGGCACACATCATTGAGACCAATCATCTGTGAAGCTAAACCAATCATGTTTCGAGATCTGCTTTCAAGCTGCTGCAGAACAGAACTTCCTGTTAATTCAGCTCGCAAAACAATACCAGTTTCCCTAGTTTCATATGCGCATGAGTAGGTTTGGCAATGACAACCATATGTGCGCTAGTTCTTTTAGGATCCAATGGACAATGCTGGTACAGGGAGTATTTTAGGTGGTTGCTCTATTAGGCTTCTTGTGTTTTTAACATTGGAGATGGTAGATGAGAGCGCGACAGTGAGGGAATAATATGCTTCCACATCTTGGTTTCTTTTAAGGGAGATGAGTCTTTGTAAACACAATATACTTTTATGTGCAAAGCTATTGCTAAAGCAATTATGAAAGGGGAAACATTTATGATATAAATTATACAATGTAAAATAATATAATCAGGCATTCCCGTACCAGCCTCCTCGAACAGGCGCCGGAATGTGGCGACTAGGGGCTTTTCAAACTTCATTTGAAGCCTACTTGTGACAGTAAGCGATTTTCATTTCATTTCATTTCATTAGCCCGTAGATCAATGAGGACAAGAAGAAAAAAGGTTTTTAAATGTTTGCATATTAATTTTAAACATGCTTAAATAATATGAATAGATGTGTGAGAAAAGAATGATGAGTAATCAAAGTAGAATGCTGCTTATTATAGTGTTTATTTTAATTATTCAGTTTATACCAATCGCAATCTGCAAAGCGGGAGCACTTTAACATGAAAAAATGTCCCAAGGTACTTCTTCGAGGCACACGAAAAAATGAACAGTGTCAAAGAAAGAAATATTAAGGTGGTGGATGGGTGAGGGATAATGTGTGATAGGATACAAACAGCTGGGGTTTGGATAACCTTGGGTTTATGAAGTGTGGATGTGGGCAGAGCACTGGCACAGATAGTGCCAGTCATATGCACCTATGTTTTGACAGATAGACCTTCAAACCTATCAATATATCCAAAAGGGTGCTTTGACAATTGTCAAAGTTGCCAGTTGCCAGCCGTGATCATATTGAATGGTGGGGCAGGTTTGATAGGCCATATGGTCTACTTCTACTATTTCTTGTAACCTTCTGTTCAGGTCTAGCGGGAACATGTGGAGAAATCCTAGCAACTAGGGAGGGGGCGGTAGAGGGTGGGCCATCGCTATCAGGTGTTCTATGCCCAATCGAGGGATCCAGCAGCAGGAGGGGTGGCTGCCGAAAGCCACCCACCTGCCCTTGCCTCCTATCCCCCTCCCCCCCCCCCCCCCCCCCCCCCCCCCACCTTCATTGACCTGTGGCCTGAGTTCCTCTGTTAACCTGGGTCTCAGGCAGGTGCACTGCCGCCAGAAGCCACTGCTCCCACCCACACTGGCGACATGAGGTGCTGCCAGTCTCCGATTGGCCAGCAGCTCTCAGCCGGTGGGATTTCCGCTGCCAGGGATCTGAGCCACAGCGAAAGCGCTATGGCAGCTAATTCAGTGCCTCGTGGACACTTGATTCTCTCAACCTCCCCCATGGAAGTCATGGGGGGGAGGGGTTTCCCCACCGGTTCTCTGACCGCTGGGTGAGAGCGCCATTGGCCCAACATACTCCTGGCCTGCATGTTTCATTCCATTTAACTAAACCCGCCCAAGTTATATATCATTCCATTCACCTCTATCTTCTCCAAAATCATTCTTGTGAAATTTGTAATATCCTGATGTTTAATGAAAAGATTGAAGATAAACCGGAAAGTCTGATTTCTCACACAAAACTAACTAAAGCCAAGATAGTGTGTTATTATGCAGATAGGCTGATTTTAGAGGAGATCATGCTGAATTACATGATATATTGTGTGAAATTGTATTAGAATCCAGGTCTTCAAAATGGAATTGAACACTGGGAACATGTCATATGGCTCTGGCATCATCAAATGATGATGGTATGAACTGTTCGTGTATTCAAGCCTATAATTCCCAGAAATATTCACAATCAATTGGCAAGTACAAACTTTCATTTACTTCAGCTCCATTACTCTTCATTGTCATAAGCTTTAAAAGCTCTCATCCTAATCTATTTTCTCTCCTTCCTTTCGTCCTGTGAGTTTGTAAGTTAGTTGTGCATCGTTAACTTGACTTTCCTTCTCTCTCACTGTGCTACACTGAGAGAAGCTCAGGCAGGTGTTTCTGATAAAATCATTGTTAAATGACTTACTGGTAGACAACGTCACATTTATTGTTTTTTTTAGAATTTAACTAAACACAATTCATGACTTTCCCTCCTGTCTCACTTCAGCAGTGTCTCAACAATAACTAACATTTCCATTTCCGGTGGCAGCCATGGTGTGAGTGGTCGCACATCTGGTGGCTCCCGCTCGTGGGGGGTTTTTCAAACCTTATCCCCGGCTAACAGGTGGATGTGAGGAGGAAAAAAGGTGCAGGAGTACTGGTAGAAGAGAGTGCCCCACTGGTGCATGGAGCTGAGGACCAGAAGTGGTCGCAAAAGAGGGGAACAGATTTCAAAAGGTGGTGCGGCATCTGTGACACACATGGAGATGGCAGAGGGGCAGGGAGCGGCCCTGCCGGCTCAATGGTCAACAGAGCAGCTGGTGGGCTTCCTGGTGGGCACCCAGCAGCATAAGGAGAACCTGGAGGACCTGGCCAGGGTGGTGGACTCGACTAAGGTGGTGATCGGCCATGTGGAGACGAGAGTGGAGACCCAGGGTCAGGCGATCCAGAAGATGGAGGAAGTGGTGGGGGAACATGAGGAGCAGCTCACCTTATTGGCAGCAGAGATGGGGCTGATGCAGGATCAGCAGAGACGATTGCAGGAGAAAGTTGAGGACCTGGAGAACCGGTCATGCAGGCAGAACATAAGGATCATGGGCCTACCGGAGGGAAGTGAGGGAACGAATGCTGGCACGTATGTGGGGAGGATTCTGGAGAAGCTGCTAGGAGAGGGAGCATTCACCACGACACCTGGAAGTAGATCGACTGCATAGGGCACTGATGAGGAAGCCCCAGGGAAACGAACCGCTGAGGGCGATGGGTGTGCGATTGCACTGTTTCCTGGACAAGGAATGGATCTTGAGGTGGGCCAGGCAGACCAGGCGCTGCACCTGGGAGGGCAGTGAAATCCGAGTGTACCAGGACCTGGGTGCAAAGCTGGCCAAAAGGAGCGCGAGTTTCAATAAGGTCAAGGCGGCCCTCTTCAAGAAGGGGGTGAAGTTCAGGATGCTGTACCCGGCACGTTTGTGGGTGACCTAGGAAAGCTGGGAACTATATTTCGGGGCGTCAGTGGAGACGATGGAGTTTATCAGAGACAATGGACTGGCAGAAGAAGGATGACACAATAGTGGCGTTTAAGGGGCATCTTGACAAATACATGAATAGGATGGGAATAGAGGGATACGGACTCCGGAAGTGTAGAAGATTTTAGTTTAGACAGGCAGCATGGTCGGTACAGGCTTGTAGGGCCGAAGGGCCTGTTCCTGTGCAGTGTTTTTCTTTGTTCTTTGAACTTTGGTGGAGATGCTTTGGTGCTATGTTTAATCTGTATTTGGGGCCATTTCTTTTCTTCAGGTTTGTTTTTGTTCTCCTATGGAAGATGGGGGGTCGATCTCTTCGATTGGGCTTGGGGAGGGCTTGTTTCTGTTTGCTCTAGCGATTTGGTTGGACGGTGGGGGGAGGGGAATCAGTGGGGGGTAGGATGCTAGGCACCATGGGCGGGGGCTGCCAGGCTTGCCGGGCAAGCTAGTTCATGGAGACACAGTGGGGGTGAGCAGAAGCTTAGGGGGGTGTGGAGGTAGGGGTTGTTGTTTGGGAGACTTTGTTCATAGCTCGGCCTCTGAGAGTGCGCACACAAAGGCGTTGTCTACATACTGCAGCCCAATGACAGAGGTTGGGGTGGTCTTGGTTCTGGCCTGGAGGTGTCGGAGGATGACAGTTTCCCACTTGTCCAGTCGGTTAGCTCCACTACAGTGGGGAGTAGGGTGGAGTGTTGCTGAGAGGAAGATGGAGAAAAACATTGGTGCGATGACGCAGACCAGTTGGACCACAGTTTGCACATATATTGGGTTTGTGGTGGTTCCGTTGGTGAGGATCTCGGCTTGTATGACATCGTAGAGCAGGCGGAGAATAATGACGAATTTCTGCAGGCAGCTGAATTTCAGAAGCATGTTCCACAATCCCTCATGATTGACAGAGTCGAAGGCCTTTGTGAGATTGAAGAAGGCCATGTACAGAGATTGATGCTGCTCCCTCCTGGATTTGTCACGCGCTGACGATCGTGTCCATTGAGGGTCTTGATAGGCGGAAGCCACACTGAGACTTAGGGAGAAGCCCTTCAGCCACTGGGGGAAGGCCGTTGAGGTGGCTAGGCTTGCAAGAAGGGAAATGGTGGAGGTGAAGAGATTTAGGGCGGGATTCTGGTGGGCTGAATGGCCTGTTTCTGTGTTTGGGGAGGGTTTAAACTAATGTGGCAGGGGGATGGGAACCAAATGAGGAGGTTAGTGGACTGTAATGAGGTAGTAACTAAAGCCTGTAAGGAACTAGATCATGAAGTCAGCGTGACTAAGGGGAAGAGTAGGCAGGGAGCAGATGATGAACGCAAAGGGATTGGTGGTCTGAGGTGCATTTGTTTTAATGCAAGAAGTGTAGTAGGTAAGGCAGATAAACTTAGGGCTTGGATTAGTACCTGGGAGTATGATGTTATTGCTATTACTGAGACTTGGTTGAGGGAAGGGCATGAATGGCAACTAAATATCCCAGGATATTGATGCTTCAGGCGAGATAGAGAGGGAGGTAAAAGGGATGGAGGAGTTGCATTACTGGTCAGAGAGGATATCACAGCTGTGCTGAAGGAGGGCACTATGGAGGACTCGAGCAGTGAGGCGATATGGGCAGAGCTCAGAAATAGGAAGGGTGTGGTAACAATGTTGTGGCTGTACTATAGACCTCCCAACAGCGCGCGTGAGATAGAGGTACAAATATGTAAACATATTATGGAAAAATGTAGGAGCAACAGGGTGGTGGTGATAGGAGATTTTAATTTTCCCAACATTGACTGAGATACAGAGGTCTAGATGGAACAGAATTTTTACGGAGCATCCAGGAGGGTTTTCTAGAGCAGTATGCAAATTGTCCAACTCGGGAAGGGGCCGGCTGGACCTGGTGTTGGAGAATGAGCCCGGCCAGGTGGTTGAAGCTTCAGTCGGGATTACTTTGGGAATAGTGATCACAATTCCGTAAGTTTTAGAATACTCATGGACAAAGACAAGTGGTCCTAAAGGAAGAGTGCTAAATTGGGGGAAGGCCAACTATACCAAAATTCGGCAGGAGCTGGGGAATGTGGATTGGGAGCAGCTGTTTGAAGGTAAATCCACATTTGATATGTGGGAGGCTTTTAAAGAGAGGTTGAATAGAGTGCAGGACAGACATGTCCCTGTGAAAATGAGGGATAGAAATGGCAAGATTAGGGAACCATGGATGACAGGTGAAATTGTGAGACTAGCGAAGAGGAAAAAGGAAGCATACATAAGGTCTAGGTGACTGAAGACAGAGGAAGCTTTCGAAGAATATCGGGAATATAGGACCAATCTGAAACGAGGAATCAAGAGGGCTAAAAGGGGTCATGAAATATCTTTAGCAAACAGGGTTAAGGAAATCCCAAAGCCTTTTATTCATATATAAGGAGCAAGAGGGTAACTAGAGAAAGGGTTGGCCCACTCAAGGACAAAGAGGAAAGTTATGCGCTGAGTCTGAGAAAATGGGTGAGATTCTTAACGAGTACTTTGCATCGGTATTAACCGAGGAGAGGGGCATGACGGATGTTGAGGTTAGGGATAGATGTTGATTGCTCTAGGTCAAGTCGGCATAAGGAGGGAGGATGTGTTGGGTATTCTAAAAGGCAGTAAGGTGGACACGTCCCCAGGTCCGGATGGGATCTATCCCAGGTTACTGAGGGAAGTGAGAGAGGAAATAGCTGGGGCCTTTACATATATCTTTGCAGCATCCTTGAACATGGGTGAGGTACCGGAGGACTGGAGAATTGCTAATGTTGTCCCCTTGTTTAAGAAGGGTAGCAGGGATAATCCAGGTAATTATAGACCGGTGAGCCTGATGTCAGTGGTAGGGAATCTGCTGGAGAAGATACTGAGGGATAGGATCTATTCCCATTTGGAAGAAAATGGGCCTATCAGTGATAGGCAGCATGGTTTTGTTCAGGGACGGTTATGTCTTACCAACTTAAAAGAATTCTTTGAGGAAGTGACAAAGTTGATTGATGAGGGAAGGGCTGTAGATGTCATATACAGGGACTTCAGTAAGGCATTTGATAAGGTTCCCCATGGTAGGCTGATGGAGAAAGTGAAGTCTCATGGGGTCCAGGGTGCACTAGCTAGATGGATAAAGAACTGGCTGGGCAACAGGAGACAGAGAGCAGTAGTGGAAGGGAGTTTCTCAAAATGGAGAACTGTGACCAGTGGTGTTCCACAGGGATCCGTGCTGGGACCACTGTTCTTTGTGATATACATAAATGATCTGGAGGAAGATATAGGTGATCTGATTAGCAAGTTTGCAGATTACACTAAGATTGGCGGAGTAGCAGAGAGTGAAGGGGACTGGCAGAGAATACAGCAGAATATAGATAGATTGGAGAGTTGGGCGGGGAAATGGCAGATGGGTTCAATCCAGGCAAAGGCGAGGTGATGCATTTTAGAAGATCCAATTCAAGAGCGAACTATATGGTAAATGAAAAAATCCTGGGGAAAATTGATGTACAGAGAGATCTGGGTGTTCAGGTCCATTTTACCCTGAAGGTGGCTCTGCAGGTCGATAGAGTGGTCAAGAAGACATACTTTCTTCATCGGAAGGGGTATTGAGTACAAGATAGCAGGTCATGTTACAATTGTATAAGACTTTGGTTCATACACATTTGGAATACTGCATACAGTTCTGGTCGCCACATTACCAAAAGGATGTTGATGCTTTGGAGAAGGTGCAGAGGAGCTTCACCAGGATGTTGCCTGGTATGGAGGGTGCTAGCTATGAAGAGAGGTTGAGTAGATTAGGATTGTTTTCATTAGAAAGAGGAAAGGTTGAGGGGGGACCTCATTGAGGTCTACAAAATCATGAGAGGTATAGACATGGTGGATAGCAACAAGCTTTTTCCCAGAGTGGGGGACTCAATTACTAGGGGTCACGAGTTCAAGGTGAGAGGGGGAAAGTTTAAGGGAGATATGCGTGGAAAGTTCTTTACGCAGAGGGTGGTGGGTGCCTGGAATGCATTTCCGGCGGAGGTGGTAGAGGCGGGCACGATAGCGTCATTTAAGACGTATCTAGACAGATACATGATACTGGGAGCAGAGAGATACAGATCCTTAGAAAATAGGTGACAGTTTTAGATAGAGGATCTGGATCGGCCGAAGGGCCTGTTCCTGTGCTGTAATTTTTTCTTTGTTCTTTTTGGCTATGTTAAATTGCTTCTTAGTGTCCAAAGGTGTGCAGATAGTGGGGTTACAGGGATTGGGCAGGGGAGTAGGGTGTGTTGTGTTTGGCCTTCTGTACCTTCCGGCAGCGAGTTCCAGACTCCCACCAGCCTCTGGGTGAAAAAGACTTTTCTTTTAAAGTGAACCTTGTTTCCTACCTCAAAAATTCCGATAATTACACTTACTGTTTGCACACTAAAAAACATTTAAAAAAACACACAAATTCTCTCTATTGATGTCCAAAAATGTGCAGGTTAGGTGGATTGGCCATGCTAAATTGGCCATAGTGTTCAAAAAGGTTAGGTGGGTTACGGGGATAGGGTGGGGATGTGGGCTTAGGTAGGGTGCTCTTCCCAAGGGCCAGTGTAAACTCGATGGGCCGAATGGCACAATCACCATCATAGTATCAGAATCTACAGTGTAGAAGGAGGCCATTCGGGCCATCGAGTTTGCACTGGCCCTTGGGAAGAGCACCCTACCTAAGGCCACATCCCCACCCTATCCCCGTAATCCACCTAACCTTTTTGAACACTTTGGCCAATTTAGCATGGCCAATCCACCTAACCTGCACATTTTTGGACATCAATAGAGAGAATTTGGACATCAATAGAGAGAATAAACAGGTCCACTTTTAAAACAGAACTGACATGAAAGCTGAGCAGGATAACTGGGAGGTGCTTGTCAAACCTCCTGCTCACTATGGTTTGCAGATTATATAGTGTAAAGAACTAGATTACGACAATGCAATACTGACATTGCACTAATCAAAACTATTCCATTAAAAACATAGGAGCACAAGAGGGCAGCAAAACATTATACTTCAGTATTGCTGAAAAAGCAGGCAGGCTGTCAAAGCTTTTTATCTTGCCAAATTTCAAAGGGAGCAGCAATTTATACTGAATGAGAAAAGGTTGCTGATTGGTTGGCAAGTCGGCTCTGGTTGGTCGAGGTGTTGCTATGGGGAATACACCAGGGATCGATTGTCCCCCATGCTTTTGTTTCATTGAAAGAAAGCGCAGTGCCAAGACATATTCCTTTTGCCTGCTGAAGTCACGTTCCTAAAAATGAATATATGCAGCTGCTAGCAAGTGCAAGTGAGCCACATTGCACGACCGACGACTTTGTATTGGGTGTTCATTTAATTCTTGGCACATTTGGGATTGTTCAGCAAGTGCTGCTTAATCACCGATTCACTCGAACACTAGAGATTATGTTCTGAGTTTAGTGCACACAGGCTGGTTGGGTATAGCCAGCACTCTGCCTATTGTGAACAGAAAAAAGGGTGTGCTGTTTGATACGATCTGCCAGTCATTGGGATGTACAGCTCACATTCCTGGCATCAGCCTGGCACTGAATTTCATATACAGCATTACTCATTTGTGTGGTGGACAGAAGATGTTTTGGCTTGACAATAGCATCCTGTTGCTGGAGTCACCACTCTTCTTGCTCCTGCATGGTAGCATCGTGAAACGGCCAACTTCCCCTGCTGCTCAAATCTTTGAAAACCCTTACCCTTCCAGGGTAATTTGGAGTAGACTGGGCACTTTTCAGGTCTGAACCTGGCAGCTTTAGGTCCATTTGTGAGTGTCCACGATACACAGCAAGTAATGATCTGATTAGGGTAGCACTATCCCACAGGATAGCTTTGATGTTCCCTATTTCAGCAGCAAGCTTGCACGGTGTGCCGAATGGGCCCTAGGTCATCTGGTCCAGGGATTTGCTGTCACTTCATCCCATTCATTTCTCCAGTACTCATTGCATTTGTTACTGATTGTTGTTTATTGTTGGGTGTAAATTTGGGAGAAAATGTGAAAAAGGAGAATAAAAATATTTTTAAAACAAATTTCTCCTGTACTATTTCTTAACTTAAAAAAAAAATCAATAAAAGTAGTTGGAGATATAACCAATAGAGTATGAACGAGATTCTCTGGCCTCCCGACGGTGTTGTCTCTCGGCAGTGGGAGGCAACCCACCATTGGCCGGCAGCGGGATCGTCTGGTCCCCCCCATTGAATCCACCCCACGCCGCTGGGAAATTCACACCGGTGGGGTGCCATCGGCCAGACCAGAAGATCCCTCCGCAGTGAACTGCTAGACGATCTCGCCCTATCTGTTTTACTATTCCCCCAACTGAGTGTGTGTCACATTTTAGGATTTTTGAACTTTTTTGTGGCTGAACAGTCTTTTTTTTAAATAAATTTAGAGTACCCAATTCCTTTTGTTCCAATTAAGGGGCAATTTAGCATGGTCAATTCACCTACCCTGCACATCTTTTTGGGTTGTGGGGGTGGGACCCATGCAGACACGGGGAGAATGTGCAAACTCCACATGGACAGTGACCCGGGGTCGAACCCAGGTCCTTGGTGCCGTGAGGCAGCAGTGCTAGCCACTACGCCACCGTGCTGCCCTGTGACTGAAGATTTTGGATATGATTCATCTTAAATCTGTTGCTTTAACTTAACTTCAGATCATAATGATTTAAAATTCTTTTGGCAGCCAAAACTGAAGGTGGGTTTACGACAGGTGGAATGGTTTGCGGAACACATTCCACCATCAACAACCAAGAAACAAATCATTCCAAAGCCCTGACAATTGTGGCTGGAGACTTCAACCAGGCCAACCTCAGGAAGGTCCGACCAAACTCCATCAACATATCTCCTGCTCCACCAGAGGTGCAAACACCCTGGATCACAGATACACATATATCAAAGAAGCCTTGCGCTCCATTCCCCGACCACACTTTGGCAAATCCGACCACAAGTCGGTATTCCTACTTCCAGCTTACTATCAGCAACTCAAGCGTGCTGAGCCAGTCAAGAAAACCGTGCAGTGTTGGTCCGAGGAATCTAAGGACATCCTCCGCGACTGCTTGGAGACTGTGGACTGGTCCATATTCAAGGCCGTGGCAGTTAACCTGGACGAGTACACAACCACCGTCACAGACTTCATCAGTAAGTGTGTCGAGGACAGTGTGTCGAGGACTGTGTACCAAAGAAGACAATACGGGTATTCCCCAATCGGAAACCCTGGCTCAACCAAAGGGTTCACTCCCTGCTGAAGTTCCGGACGAAGGGGTTCAAGTCTGATGACCCTGACTTATACAAGAAATCCAGGTACGACGTACAGAAAGCCATCAGGGACGCAAAAAGACAATACCGCATCAAACTAGAGGTCCAGGCCAACGACACTAACCCGCGATGACTATGGCAGGGCCTACACGCGATCACAGGCTATAAAGCAAGGCCAGGCGGAATATCTGGGGCTGGAGCATCCCTACCCAATGATCTGAACAAGTTCTATGCCCACTTTGAGCAGTCAGCCAATGTATCAGTGCCACCCGCCCCAACAGCCCTGGACATACGCATACCCACTATTACAGCCTCAGTGGTGAGAGCTGCCTTCTTGAAAATGAATCCGCGGAAAGCGATGGGCCCCAACGGAGTCCCTGGGCGAGCACTCAGAGCCTGAGCAGACCAGCAGGCGAGTGTATTCGCAGATATCTTCCCCATCTCACTCCTCCGCTCTGAGGTCCCTACCTCCTTCAAGAAGACCACCATAATACCAGTACCAAAGAAGTACAAGGTACCCCACCTTAACGACTATCGACCGGTGGTCCTAACGTCTGTTATCATGAAATGCTTCGAGCGGCTAGTCATGAGACGGATCATTGCCAGCCTCCCAGACGGTCTCGATCCACTGCAGTTCGCCTATCACCGCAACCGGTGCACAGGAGATGCTATCTCCCTGGCTCTGCAATCAACACTCGAACACCTCGACAAGGACACCTATGTAAGACTACTGTTCATAGACTACAGCTCCACCTTCAGCACCATTATCCCAACAAGACTAATAACCAAACTCTACAATCTTGGACTTGACCCCTCCCTGTGCAGCTGGATCCTTGACTTCCTCATCAACAGACCGCAATCTGTCAGGATAGGCAACAGCACCTCCTCCACAATAGTCCTCAACACCGGGGCCCCGCAAGGATGTGTGCTCAGTCCTCTACTGTATTCCCTATACACACATGACTGTGTGGCAAGATTGAACTCCAACTCAATCTATACGTTTGCGGATAATACGACTGTGGTGGGTCACATATCAAACAACGACGAATCAGACTACAGGAGGGAGATAAATCACTTGGTTGCATGGTGTACCGAAAACAACCTCTCTCTAAATGTCGGAAAGACCAAGGAACTGATCATCAACTTCAGGAAGCGCAGCACAACACACACGCCCATCTGCATCAATGGCTCCGAAGTGGAGATGGTCGACAGCTTTAAGTTCCTGGGGGGTCACCATCACCAACAGTCTGTCCTGGTCCACTCACGTTGATGCAACAGTCAAGAAAGCCCAACAACGTCTCTACTTCCTACAAAAGCTGAAAAAATTCAGCATGTCTGCATCAACACTCACAAACTTCTACAGATGTGCGATAGAGAGCATCCTATCCAGCTGTATCACAGCTTGGTATGGCAACTGCTCGGTCCAAGATCGCATGAAACTGCAGAGTGTGGTGAACTCAGCCTAATGCATCACAAGCCTGCCACTCCCCATTGATTCTGTATACACCTCCCGCTGCCTCAGGAAGGTAGACAGCATTGTCAGAGACCCCTCCCACTCAGGAATTGCCTTCTTCCAGACCCTTCCATCAGGCAGAAGGTCCAGAAGTCTGAAGGCCTGCACATCCAGACATAGGAACAGCTTCTTTCCCACAGCTACTAGACTCTTCAACGACTCCCCCTCGGACTGATCTGTTCCCTGTAAGAACACTGTTCACAATGCCCTTGCTCATGTATTTGCTTTGTTTGGCCCCGCGTTCCGCACTGTAACCAATCATCGTTTGTTGATGTACCATTTGTCAATGTGCTCTGTTGATTATTCTTTTGTCTATTCTGTACGTACTGTTTACGTTGCCTCGGCCGCAGAAAAATACTTTTCACTGTACTTCAGTACATGTGACAATAAATCTAATCAAATCAACAATGTTCTCAGTACAGAAAATGGAAGCCCATTTAGGTTTTGCTGCCTGCCATCCAAACTCTATTGCGCCAGCATTATCATATTTAATTAGAGTGCATCAAGAGAGAATGGGTAGATGCCTCTCCAAGGAATGGATAACTGGACTGATTCATCAGTCACGTTAACTAGTTTAATGACAGTCAGCCAACATACAAGTCAGATTGCTAACTTTGTGTCCAGGGACAATCAAGGGAGCTAAACAAATGTTTCGGATTAGTTGTGGAAAGTTTTCAGAGGGAGACAGGCTCCACAAATATTTTTTGAAAAAGGCAAATTTAGGTACAAAGTCTGGGAAATTCTTGATCTTCAAACCCAATAGCAGCCATTGCAGGTCAGGGATGTATTCTGCAAATCGGGTAGCAGCAGAAGCTGCTCAAAGATCCATCGGGGATACTTGCAGTTTTCAACCTTTGGCCCACTACCAGCTGTTCTTCTCTGCTCCTTCCCCCTTATCGCCACCCCCATGGCCTGAAAACTGCTGGGAATTTGCCGGATGCTGCTGGCGTAGTTGGTTCTGAAATTAGTACCTATTTCAGTAATTAACATTAGGAATCCAACTGGTTGACTCGAGTGAAGAATCAAAAGTCACAACTGGAGCATTAATCTGTCTCTTTTCTCTATCAGTTGAGTTTATATGCATTGATGGCAAGTTCAGATTTCCTTGTGTTTTTAACTTTTACCTCTCATTTCCAAGAACTTGGCTGATTTCTGGGATTCTCTGTTTTTGTCATTGCTTGATGAGTAAGGTGAGAGTTCTGAACTAGGCGTGGTTCACTTTAATTTGAAAGGAATCAGGAATTTAGCTCAAGGGATTCACCGATCCCTGCTTGGAACTAATTAATAATCACAGGTTTCTGGCTTGAAACCACAGAGTTTCTGAGCTGAATGATGGCATCTGCTATGCCAATTTAAACTGCCGGGTCTCATTAAACTTTGCCCCTGTTAAACTCTGTCCTGCATGCAGGCAGGAGTTTGGTCTGTGAGAGGGAACGGTGAGGTGCAGGAAAAGGATTTCAGTGACAATCTGGGTTAGGAAAGCTAGGCTTTCCTTGTGGTCACTGAGAAGCAATCCTGTTCCCCTGTGAATAACTTATCTTGTCATATTCTGATCCATTTCTGACCTGGTTCAGCCTCGCAAGAAAGCTGCAACAATGTCCCTTTTCAAGCCAGAACTAAAATTGCAATCGGGGCAGGATCACATCATCAGGCTCTGATCTTCAGAGACGTTGGGCGTTATTTACTGAAGATGACAGAGGTCTCGACTGCTTCCTACTGTTGGGGATGGCCCACTTAATTAATGCCTCAAATGGGCATTGGTCAGCCTTTCCCAGGATGAAGGACCCTGCCAGGATGCAAGTCCCGCCTGTAGCACAGTGGTTAGCACTGTTGGTTCACAGCAGCAGGATCCCAGGTTCGATTCCTGGTTTGAGTCACTGCCTGTGCGAAGTCTGCACGTTCTCCCGTGTCTGCGTGGGTTTCCTCCGAGTGCTCCGGTTTCCTCCCACAAGTCCAGAAAGACATGCTGTTAGGTAATTTGGTCATTCTGAATTCTCCCTCTGTGTACCTGAACAGGCACTGGAGTGTGGCGACTAGGGCTTTTCACAGTAACTTCAGTGCAGTGTTAATGTAAGCCAACTTGTGACAATAAAGATTATTATTAATATTGAAGTCTCGGATCAATGATGAGGAGTAGGATTGCAGGGTGGGAGTTGAGGGGCAGAGGGCCCAGGAGAAAGGGCAGAGGGGTGGCTCTTAGTGGGGCCTCTTCCCAATGCTGGGTCACTCGACCAGGCACTGAGGCCTTTGAAAGATGGACCTCCTTAGAGGTTCACAAGCAACCCTGATAGGTTTTGCCTGTTGGGCAGTTATTGGGTGGTAAAATTATCTACAAACCATATTTATAGCGAGTATTGTCACGAAGTTCAAAAGATCTGAGTTGATCTTTTCTCCACTAGTGGATGATGAAGCAAGGCCAGACCTTGTTACAGGGAGTGGTGATGGGACACTGACAGCACCCCAGAGTATCTTGACCCCTCTCAACCCCTCCAGCTTCCTCAATGCCACAAACACCTCTGCGAGCGTGGAGAGTCAGAACCGTCTCTAACTGAGCATTGTGAAAAATGAAATACCTCTGAGAGACAGGAAGCATAATACCTCAGTACCCTACTGAACCCTGCACTGAGCTTCACACTCAAATCTTATCTAAACTATGATCTCCATTATACTTCAATGTCTTGTTTTCAAAATCAATGTGGCTGTAACCCGAAGATTCTACTCGTACACCCAGTCCTGGATGGTCTCTTTAGCTCATCTTCACAAGCCTAACTGATTGAAAATTCTCTTGCCTGTATCCTGCCCTCGTTGAAGAACCATTCAGCTGTCAGCGCTATCTCTGTAGACTTCCACTGGTGTGCTGCCCTCTCAAGGTACTGAATAGCAAATTATTGGCCTTGTTTATAAATCACTCTGTGGCCTCACTCTCATCTGTATCTGTCATCTCCTTGGGCCTGTGTATTCCAGCCCATAAACCAACCAGCCCACCACCCCCGCCCCGCCAACTTTCCACCGTGCCCTTCTCTCAGTGCAGAATCTGCAGCTGTCTCAGTCTTACTGTCTGGAACAGTCACCCTATATCTATTTGCCTTGTTTTTCTCTCCACTTTTAGCAGCCTTCTGAAAAATCACCCTTTTTTTTATTGTTCAGCCAGTCATAGTCTCCTGATTCTACCATACCTGCTTCCGTTGTGCCTAGGATGCTTTTTATTATAAAAGTGCCAGACGAATACAAGTTTACTGGTTCCAGTAACACTACTGAAACCTGAATATTGTACTCTTAACTTGCAATTTCTGATCACAAGTTTAAGGGAAGATTTGTTAGTATATCACATTCTACACACTCAAAGTAATCATTGCTTGGTTAGGTAAGTTTAGCCACACTGAAGATCATCTTAACCAACCCACTTACTAAATTGGAAACTAAGCAGAATTTGTGGTCTTATTTTTAGTATAAGTATAAATCAAAATAAAGCTAAAATCCCCAGGGATCTTCCATCACGTTCCTCAGAGAACCAATTGCTCCTCCAAACCTGATTATTCTGTATTTTTTATTGAAAATAACAAGAAATGAACAGGCTGTGCCGATGATGATTTATGCTCTGTGCTCCAGAAACAACCCGCTGTCAAATATTTTGACAAAATTGAGTCAGAATCATATTTGCTATAAATATCGGACAGATAAGTCAAATGGAATTTCCTCCCTGCTGATGTGCCTATAGTTTTATATATTTTCTTCTGTCTGCATTTAGTTACGACATATCCACTTAGAACATAGAACATAGAACGATACAGCGCAGTACAGGCCCTTCGGCCCTCGATGTTGCACCGACATGGAAAAAATCTAAAGGCCATCTAACCTACACTATGCCCTTATCATCCATATGCTTATCCAATAAATTTTTAAATGCCCTCAATGTTGGCATGTTCACTACTGTTGCAGGTAGGGCATTCCACGGCCTCACCACTCTTTGCGTAAAAAACCCACCTCTGACCTCTGTCCTATATCTATTACCCCTCAATTTAAGGCTATGTCCCCTCGTGCTAGCCACCTCCATCCGCGGGAGAAGGCTCTCGCTGTCCACCCTATCTAACCCTCTGATCATTTTGTATGCCTCTATTAAGTCACCTCTTAACCTTCTTCTCTCTAACGAAAACAACCTCAAGTCCATCAGCCTTTCCTCATAAGATTTTCCTTCCATACCAGGCAACATCCTGGTAAATCTCCTCTGCACCCGTTCCAAAGCTTCCACGTCCTTCCTATAATGAGGCGACCAGAACTGTACGCAATACTCCAAATGCGGCCGTACTAGAGTTTTGTACAACTGCAACATGACCTCATGGCTCCGGAACTCAATCCCTCTACCAATAAAGGCCAACACACCATAGGCCTTCTTCACAACCCTATCAACCTGGGTGGCAACTTTCAGGGATCTATGTACATGGACACCGAGATCCCTCTGCTCATCCACACTACCAAGAATTTTACCATTAGCCAAATATTCCGCATTTCTGTTATTCTTTCCAAAGTGAATCACCTCACACTTCTCCACATTAAACTCCATTTGCCACCTCTCAGCCCAGCTCTGCAGCTTATCTATGTCCCTCTGTAACCTGCAACATCCTTCCGCACTGTCTACAACTCCACCGACTTTAGTGTCGTCTGCAAATTTACTCACCCATCCTTCTGCGCCCTCCTCTAGGTCATTTATAAAAATGACAAACAGCAACGGCCCCAGAACAGATCCTTGTGGTACGCCACTCGTAACTGAACTCCATTCTGAACATTTCCCATCAACTACCACTCTCTGTCTTCTTTCAACTAGCCAATTTCTGATCCACATCTCTAAATCACCCTCAATCCCCAGCCTCCGTATTTTCTGCAATAGCCGACCGTGGGGAACCTTATCAAACGCTTTACTGAAATCCATATACACCACATCAACTGCTCTACCCTCGTCTACCTGTTCAGTCACCTTCTCAAAGAACTCGATAAGGTTTGTGAGGCATGACCTACCCTTCACAAAACCATGCTGACTGTCCCTAATCATATTATTCCTATCTAGATGATTATAAATTGTATCTTTTATAATCCTCTCCAAGACTTTACCCACCACAGACGTTAGGCTCACCGGCCTATAGTTACCGGGGTTATCTCTACTCCCCTTCTTGAACAAAGGGACCACATTTGCTATCCTCCAGTCCTCTGGCACTATTCCTGTAGCCAATGATGACCTAAAAATCAAAGCCAAAGACTCAGCAATCTCTTCCCTGGCTTCCCAGAGAATCCTAGGATAAATCCCATCCGGCCCCGGGGACTTATCTATTTTCACCTTGTCCAGAATTGCCAACACTTCTTCCCTACGCACCTCAATGCCATCTATTCTAATAGCCTGGGTCTCAGCATTCTCCTCCACAATATTATCTTTTTCTTGAGTGAATACTGACGAAAAGTATTCATTTAGTATCTCGCTTATCTCCTCAGCCTCCACACACAACTTCCCACCACTGTCCTTGACTGGCCCTACTCTTACCCTAGTCATTCTTTTATTCCTGACATACCTATAGAAAGCTTTTGGGTTTTCCTTGATCCTACCTGCCAAAGACTTCTCATGTCCCCTCCTTGCTCGTCTCAGCTCTCTCTTTAGATCCTTCCTCGCTTCCTTGTAACTATCAAGCGCCCCAACTGAAACTTCACACCTCATCTTCACATAGGCCTCCTTCTTCCTCTTAACAAGAGATTCCACTTCTTTGGTAAACCACGGTTCCCTCGCTCGACCCCTTCCTCCCTGCCTGACTGGTACGTACTTATCAAGAACATGCAATAGCTGTTCCTTGAACAAGCTCCACATATCCAGTGTGCCCAACCCTTGCAGCCTACTTCTCCAACCAACACATCCTAAGTCATGTCTAATGGCATCATAATTGCCCTTCCCCCAGCTATAACTCTTGCCCTGCGGGGTATACTTATCCCTTTCCATCACTAACGTAAAGGTCACCGAATTGTGGTCACTGTTTCCAATGTGCTCACCTACCTCCAGATCTAACACCTGGCCTGGTTCATTACCCAAAACCAAATCCAATGTGGCCTCGCCTCTTGTTGGCCTGTCAACATATTGTGTTAGGAAACCCTCCTGCACACATTGTACAAAGAATGACCCATCTAATGTACTCGAACTATATCTTTTCCAGTCAATATTTGGAAAGTTAAAGTCTCCCATAACAACTACCCTGTTACTTTCGCTCTTTTCCAGAATCATATTCGCCATCCTTTCCTCTACATCCCTAGAACTATTAGGTGGCCTATAGAAAACTCCCAACAGGGTGACCTCTCCTTTCCTGTTTCTAACCTCAGCCCATACTACCTCAGAAGAAGAGTCCCCATCTAGCATCCTTTCCGCCACCGTAATACTGTCCTTGACTAGCAGCGCCACACCTCCCCCTCTTTTGCCCCCTTCTCTGAGCTTACTAAAACACCTAAACCCCGGAACCTGCAACAACCATTCCTGTCCCTGCTCTATCCATGTCTCTGAAATGGCCACAACATCGAAGTCCCAGGTACCAACCCATGCTGCCAGTTCCCCTACCTTATTTCGTATACTCCTGGCATTGAAGTAGACACACTTCAAACCACCTACCTGAACACTGGCACCCTCCTGCGAAGTCAAATCTGTGCTCCTGACCTCTATACTCTCAATCTCCCGTACCCCAAAACTACTATCCAGGTTCCCATGCCCCTGCTGAATTAGTTTAAACCCCCCCAAAGAGCACTAACAAATCTCCCCCCCAGGATATTGGTGCCCCTCAGGTTCAGATGTAGACCATCCTGTCTATAGAGGTCCCACCTTCCCCAGAAAGAGCCCCAGTTATCCAGAAATCTGAATCCCTCCCGCCTGCACCATCCCTGTAGCCACGTGTTTAATTGCTCTCTCTCCCTATTCCTCATCTCACTATCACGTGGCACGGGCAACAACCCAGAGATAACAACTCTGTTTGTTCTCGCTCTGAGCTTCCATCCTAGCTCCCTAAAGGCCTGCCTGACATCCTTGTCCCCTTTCCTACCTATGTCGTTAGTGCCAATGTGGACTATGACTTGGGGCTGCTCCCCCTCCCCCTTAAGGACCCGGAAAACACGATCCGAGACATCACGTACCCTTGCACCTGGGAGGCAACATACCAAACGTGAGTCTCTCTCGCTCCCACAAAATCTCCTATCTGTGCCCCTGACTATTGAGTCCCCAATTACTAATGTTCTACTCCTTTCCCCCCTTCCCTTCTGAGCAACAGGGACAGACTCCGTGCCAGAGGCCCGTACCCCATGGCTTACCCCTGGTAAGTCGTCCCCCCCACAAGTATCCAAAACGGTATACTTGTTACTCAGGGGAACGACCGCAGGGGGTCCCTGCACTGACTGCTTCTTCCCAGTCCCTCTTACAGTTACCCATCTATCTCCAGTCTTTGGTGTAACTACTTCCCTGAAGCTCCTATCTATGACCCCCTCTGCCTCCCGAATGATCCGAAGTTCATCCAACTCAAGTTCCAGGTCCCTAACACGGTTTTTGAGGAGCTGGAGTTGGGTGCACTTCCCACAGATGAAATCAGCAGGGACACTGACGGTGTCCCTCACCTCAAACATTCTGCAGGAGGAGCATTGTACTGCCTTCCCTGACATCACCTCTAGATTTAAAAAAAAACAAGAAAAAGAAAAAGAAAGGAAGAGCTTACCTG